>NW_010196053.1:0-308 GCF_000695765.1 Mesitornis unicolor
CCAAGGATCCATGGGGCATCTGGACCAGTCATGATTGGGATCTTTTCCCATTCATTTTCAGGTAGGCTTATTTCAGCCTCTAATGCAGTCAGTTTTTGAGATCCTCCCATCACTGCTCTCATCACTCCAGAAATAACAACAGAATCTGTCCCTTCATGATTTGATGGCAATACGGTGCACTGTGCACCAGTGTCCACCAGGGCGTCCTAGGTCTGTGGCTCTCATGTGCCAGGCCATCTAACCCTCACAGGCCAATAGACTCGGTTATCTCTCTCCTCCGCCTGGCCGGAGGCAGGGGCCCTCTAGCG
>NW_010196053.1:366-4395 GCF_000695765.1 Mesitornis unicolor
GGGTTTGTGTTGCTTGCATTGATGACATTTTCATTCCTTCTACTCACGTAGGGATCCGAGGCCCATCTGTTTGAATTGGGATACTGGTCACTGTAGACTGGAGCAGCCATCCTTCTGGGAACTCTTTCTCGCCAACTTGTTTTACCTTGTAGCTGGCGTACTCGCGCCTGTAGAGCAGTGGTAGGTTGTCCATCCCATCTACTCATGTCCTCTCTGCAGCCACGCAGGAAGAACCACAAGGCACTTTGTGACATTTCTCTTGAGCTGGTCTTGGAGGAGGAGGTCTTCTCCTAACAGCTGAAATGCGAGTCCATTCAGGGGAAAAATTAGATCTGCTTTTCCTCTTGGACAGTTTGTCCCACAGCTTTTCCACTAAGTTCTTGGTTTCACTGGCCATCTCCTTGGTTTCCTTAGCCAACTTTTCCACGGCTGAGATGCAGGTCTGAAGGGGATGAGAAACACTGTCTCCATACTGACATTTGGTTAACCATGTCTTTCACAGTTATTGGCCCACTGTCTGCTACCCAGACCAATATTGACAATGTGTGGGCATACACTGATGGTGCATTTTGCACAAATTTCTGCAGCATAGGTCGAGTGCACTGCATTTCATCAGGGTTTATAGTCACCCTCCTGTAGATCGCTTCTTTCACAGCTAATTCTCTCAGGTATTTAATACTGTTTTCTATGTTTGTCCATCTGCTCAGGTGACATTCAGTATCATCCCTTAAGGGATACCTGCTTTTCACAGCTGACAAGAGTCATCTCCAGAGGCTGAGATCCTTGCCTGTCCCCAGTTGCTTCGTCAATGCCTGCATTTCTGGACAGGGATCCCAACTGCTTAGCTTGATTGCTATTCAGCTCTATGGTATCAGTGTTGAGGAGGTCGCAATCACGACGAGAAAAAATTATCTACACAGTTGCAGATAAGCAGGCACTTCTTTATTTACAGCACTAGGGAGACACAGAGGGTAGCTCTCCTAATTGTGCTCTGGCACCCATACTTTTTCACAGCCTATTTATACATTTTTAACAAAGCAAAATCATACAAACATGCATAAGATGATCACCTTTTACTCTGCCCCTCACCTTGATTGGTTCCCCACTATCACGCCACATAAGACATTGGATTACCCCTATAATTTTGACAAAAAAAGTTTCGCCCTATTCTTCTGGTGGTCTGACCACAGCTGTTATCCCTCATGCTATTGTCTAATTCTTCTCTTGAGCATGGTACGTGCCTTTTCTAAGTCCTTGTACAAATATATCTTGCAATCTTTTTCTTAACTCTGTAGTTTAAACAAATACCTGTTCTAACTACATCATCATCAAGCCACTTTAACTACGTTGATCAGTCAAAGTGCTCTTTTAGCTCTACTGCTGAAACAAATACCTACTTTAATCGGCCAGAATTTTCTTGTGACTGTAACATTTCACCCCTTTGAAAGTATTGATAATAAATTTTTCAATACTTTAATAATTTTTTATATTTCTGTCATTTCATATGATATGATACCACAATTGTCATATAGTGATGGATCATTTTTAGGCATTTCATATTGTCTTGATAGAGCAGTTAGAATTTTTCGATTCCATGTTGTTTTCCTATCAAGTTCTCTTTTTATACAAAGACACACTAAATAAATTGCCAGAAACACTATAATCAATAGCAGCAGTGTTTCGATCAATGATTTTATTCAGGACTTCAAGTTCAGGCCAGATCCTCCAAAATTTTTATTTATCCAGCTTTCCTTCATGTCTTTTTCAATTTCTTGTGTTTCTTCTTTTATTTTCTTTAATTGATCCAAATCATGCTCTACATCTGCGGTAACATTTGGAATATGTATGCAACAGTGATCTATCCTGCCCTTTAAAAATCCACACACTCCATGTTCCTTCAATAACAGCATATCTAAGACCATTCAATTCTGTAGAGTCATTCTAGTCGTGGCCTGTAGTTGTAGGCTTTTGTAAGCATTGTTCAGTGCGATTCCTTGTTAAAATTCCCCATGGAACAGGTTCTCCAACTGCCCGTGGTATTGGCAGACAGGCAGTGATTTGTGACATACTCTGTAAATATGCAAATCCTTTGATCAATCCAATCATCAAATTTTCTTCCTAGGTTATCCCTGATACTGAAATTACCTGATCAGAAGCCTGATTGGTCTGACCTTGGGCCCAAACTTGTGTCACCTGTGTGGCCCAATGTAGCCACCCAATTTTGATCCATTTTTCCACCACCATAGACTGCCAAATAAACAAGATTAATCATGCTTTAAAGTTAATTTCAAAGTCTCTGGGTTTCCAACCGCTTTCCATTTGACAGGTGGTGTCTTCTTCACTCAAGTGTAGTGGATCCACGCATCTGATTCGGCAATCTTGACTGCAGTAGAAGTAGTCAGCAACACCTGGTACGGTCCTTTCCACCTTTCTTGCAGAGATTCTTCATTCTAGGTCTTCACATAGACATAGTCCCGTGGCAGTATGTTGTGTACCGGATTTTCCTATGTCAAAGGCTGGTTCCACATTATTGTTCCTCGGAGTCTAGCTAGAGTTTTTCCAAGAGAAAGTAAATAGTTATACACTTCTTGTTTTTCCTTTTACATGTGTATTAGGATTAGACTCAGGTGATTCATATGGTTTTCCATACATTATTTCATAGGGGCTTACTGACAGTCCACTCCTAGGTTTTTAACAGTTTCTTTAGCCTGATTTGTGCGACAGGGAAAGGCCTCTGGCCATCCAGAAAAGGTGTCAACCCCAACTAACACATATCTGTACCCATTGCATTTAGGTAATTCTGTAAAATCAATTTGCCAATAGTCACCTGGCTCTACTCCTCTTTTTATTTTGCCTAATTGGACTTTCTGTCGTACTACTGGATTATTCTTTAAACAGATCTCACATTTTGCAGATACTGATTTAGCCATTTCTAACATTTTCACTGATACTACGTTTTGTTTTAAAATCTGTACCAGGGCCTCCTCATCCCAATGACATTCATGATGTTTTATCTGTAAGATTTCCCTCATAACCAAAGGCTTTTTATTTTGCCTAATTGGACTTTCTGTCGTACTACTGGATTATTCTTTAAACAGATCTCACATTTTGCAGATACTGATTTAGCCATTTCTAACATTTTCACTGATACTACGTTTTGTTTTAAAATCTGTACCAGGGCCTCCTCATCCCAATGACATTCATGATGTTTTATCTGTAAGATTTCCCTCATAACCAAAGGAGGCACCACTACTTGTCCCACCATCCTTCCTGATTTTTCTTTCCATTTCCCAATTGTTCCAATTTATCATCCTCTCCAGGATTATTTTGGAAATTCCTTAGGAAGTTCTACAGTTCTAGTGGGAATTAGTGCCATTTGTGATGCCGTTTGCTCTAGTGCTGCTTTCTTTGCAGCCTGGTCTGCCAGTCTGTTCCCTTCTACTATTTTAGTGTTTCCAGACTGATGTGCTTTACAGTTCATGATCAATATTTGTGCTGTCTCTTGTACAGCCAATAGAAGCTGTAAAATTTCCTTTTGATGCTTAATATTTGTTCCCTGTGAGGACAATAGCCCTCTTTCTTTCCACAGGCCCCCATGAACATGGACTACACCAAAAGCATGCTTTAGAGTCAGTCCATATGTTAGCCTTCTTTCCTTTACTTAGTTCCAGGGCTCGGCTTAATGCGATCAACTCTGCTTTCTGTGCAGAGGTTGTGATAGGCAGTGCATGTGCATTTACCACTGTATTTTCAGTTGTTACTGCATGTCACGGAATTGCACCCAAATGGCTACATGCACACAAATGATGAACTCAAACCAGCTTTAATCTGCAACTGAAATTAAGCAGACAAACTTCATTCACCAAAACAACATTCCACTGACATTTAACAAATACAGGTTCGATATGCTGGTTGGGAATATTACCAGACACAGCTGAGTTATGAATTCTTAAGTTTTTGGCCAAACAATCCAAAATGTGCACTCACTCACTCATCAGAAAAGTGAGGGCTCTCAATCTCGAGAAGTTA
>NW_010196054.1:0-8086 GCF_000695765.1 Mesitornis unicolor
GGGATTAAAGCTTTCCTGCTGTGTACTTACTGAACTGGCACATAGTTTAATGGGGCTGTTTCTTTGGTATTAAGTACTGCTGATCGTGGAAAGAAGACATTTGACACTCTGCTTTCATCCCCCAAAACTCTGCACCAATTGTCCTGCAGAAAACAGCCACACAGAACAAGAGCAGCTGCACACACCTTAGAAGTGTGCTCTCTTCTCCCACTTTCTTTCACAGGAGCAAGAGGGAGAACAGCTCCCCCACTGCACTGTTTCTTCTCCCGTTATCACGAATTCCCTTCCTTTCAGTCTCTTCAGTTCATGAGGATGTAGCATTAGTCAGAGAGGGTGGCTTCAGAGGAAGTTTTGGTGGTGCAAAGGTTTTAAAACTGCCATAGGGTTAGAAGTAATAGCTGTGCATTCTGCTTGCGGAATGTGAGATGGGGAGAGGGGAGTGTGTTTTGCACTGCACTGTTATAGTTTCTGGGATGAAGATCAGTTTAGTGAAGGACCACATAACCCTGTACAGGTAACAAGTGCAGCAGACAGATGGCCTCATACAGGAGCTGTTCAGGATAGTAATGGAAAAAAGAAAAGTCTTTGGAGATCAAAAGATGGGCTATATTATCAAGTCAAAGACAGCTACAAGAGTTTTGAGAACAGTAATACCTGTGTACTTCAGCTGTGAGTCATAAAAGTGACAAAAATGAGTGGTCATGGTTTTGCCAATGCGTATAACTGGACGATCTGAGAGTCCTTCTTTGCGTGTGGGCAATACCTAACCTGAAAGAAGGAAAGTATTTGTGGATACTTTGCATGAACACTGAGAGAGCATTCAAATGCACTGAACAGAGGCATCTGGGTGTGGGCCTAGGCCTTGGCTGGCCCCCAAGAAGTTCTGTAGGCAATTAAAGTCAGTAGAGTTCAGAGAATAGCATCAAGAAACTGCATGTTTTTGCCAAAGCATATGGATCTTTTCCCTTTATAATGACCTCACTTAAATAAGATACAAGAAGTATTTTAATAACTATTAGACTCTGTTGTTATATTCACAACATAATTGAGGGAAAGGTGGTGAGAGAATTTTACAGTTCAGTCCAATACTGAAGAACTGCAGACAGCAAAGAACAGGCGATATATCTAGCCATCCACTTACTGCGACAGATGGCTTCCTCACAGTCAACATCCTGGTGCTTTGTCCCACCTACCTATATGCCCACTTTCACATGTCCTGTCCACTGGCACTCGTCAAATCACTGCCCTCATTCCCTTACCGACACGTCCCATGCTGTGAGGAATGCGTTCTGCTGGTCACTCAGCCATGTTTGCTCAGGTGTGCACCTCTTTTTGTATTGCAAGTCTTTCACCCTCCCTAGAAGTTACATCCTCAGATATGTGCAAAGTGTTGTCATGCTTCTGGAGCTATTTTTAGCTTAATAATATATACCTTGAACTTTGGATTTTTTTTCTGGAATATGCCCCATTCCTACTCCTAGATAATTCATTATTGCCTGGATTATTTTCTTGGAACTCTGCAATTTGTCAGTCACTGTAGTGAAGTGGCTGAACCAGAATGCAATATTTTAAATGAAATTTTTGAATGGAAACCTTTTTATTTCCTTCTATGCAATCTGATGCTTCTACATTGCTAAAATTTCCCACATGTGCCATCCACTGGGCAAAACATTTATCCCTGTTTCTCTTAGCATAGCTGTAGTCCAGAGTTTAACTTCTCCAGTACAGATTAGCTTGCATTTTCTGAATCCTTTCAGTCTTAATTTCTTAGCGGCCTTTAAATTATTTCTCTGCAACCATGAGAGAAAGTTTAAAATCTTTAATTGTTGTCAACAAATGGACTACTGAGCCCTGCAGTACCCAGCAAGAGCACTGTGGCTCATAGAGAGTTTAACTCTTTATGTCTTAATTTACTGTGCAGCCACTTTATTATAGAGCATTCAAATGCAACATTGGTTATTATTTAGTGTCATCAGAAAAATATGCTCTTCCTCTACACTTTTGTCTTTGGTCACCATCTACTGAAAAAACTGTACATTTATCAGTCTTTTCATACCTGTAATTGTTTCAAGTTCTGTGTGAGAAGTGACAACTGCAGTAAATAATGAATGCTTGAACTCCAGTGGCAATCAAAAGCTTCAACCTCTGCTGTACTTCCATGGGTCAATGATGCCATTTCTTCTTTTAAGAGACTGTTTAGAGTTGTGTACAAATGGGAATGTGTATCCATCTTATTAAAAAGTAAAAGGGTGGGATCTACAGGTGTCATAGGCTGCCACCTGTTGGTTCATAATCTTCCAATTTAGAAACAAGCAAAATAGTTCGAAATAACTTTGTTCATTTATTATTTTTATTTGGCTGAATATATATTTGGTTGAATATATATACATATATAGTATACATATTACATATATGTGTGCATACATATATATTAAGATGGTCCTGCACTCGAGTCACAACAACCCCATGCAGCGCAACAGGCTTGGGGAGAAGTAGCTGGAAAGCTGCCAGGCAGAAAAGGACCTGGGGGTACTGGTGGACAGCAGGATGACCATGAGCCAGCAGTGTGCCCAGGTGGCCAAGAAGGCCAATGGCATCCTGGCCTGCATCAGGAATAGTGTGGCCAGCAGGGGTAGAGAAGTGATTGTGCCACTGTACTCAGTGCCGGTGAGGCCGCACCTTGAGTACTGTGTTCAGTTTTGGACCCCTCACTCCAAGAAGGACATTGAGGCACTGGAGCGTGTCCAGAGAAGGGCAACAGAGCTGGTGAAGGGTCTGGAGAACAAGAATTATGGGAGTGGCTGAGCCTGGAGAAGGCTGAGGGGAGACCTTACTGTTCTCTACAACTACCTGAAAGGAGGTTGTATTGAGGTGGGGGTTGGTCTCTTCTCCCAAGTAACAAGTGATAGGATGAGAGGAAGTGGCCTCAAATTGTGCCAGGGGAGGTTTAGATTGTATATTAGGAAAAATTTCTTCTCCGAAAGATTATGAAACACTGGAACAGGCTGCCCAGAGAAGTGGTGGAGTCACCATCCCTGGAGGTATTTAAAAGACGTGTATGTGTGGGAGATGATGGTTTAGTGGTGGACTTGGCAGGCCTTAAGGGTCTTTCCCAACTTAATGATTAAATGATTCTATGATTTTTCATTCATTTTAATCATTCTTAAATTATTCTATGATTCTTTTTTCAAAAAGTTTAGGTGATATTTTACTTTTTAAATAAGATAAAATAAATAAAGCATTACTGAACTGCCATGTGTGGCAAGCAACTCTCTGTTGGATTTTCTGCAGTTTTTAATTTCAAGCTCCTAGTTTTTTGTCTAAATGGTTTAATTTATTAGAAGTTCTTACGTTCTGTATGGGGTGACTTTTTGAAGCCTATTGTCTCTTGATTATGAGGTAATATTCTGTATAAATTAAGGATAAGATATACCATGGCATTAATAAATGTGGGCTTTGCTCCAGAGACATTTGTTCTCACGGTCTTACAGTACTGAGTAAGTGTAGCAGTATAGATGCCTTTTTATTTTTTTGTAATCCCTTATATACTCACCCACATAAGTCTTCATACTCTGCAGTTAATTAGCGGTGCATTGTTAATCAATCTTATTTCCCAACATCCCTGCCTACTCTGTTTTTCTTGTGTCATGTAGTAACTTTTGCAACAATTCCCAAGCCAGTGATCTTATTTCATCCTTTGGGATACAAGACAATTACTGTGTTATGTTTCAAAAATTTACTTCATGCAGCATTATGCAACTGGCATCATAATGCACTCTTTCTGCTACCTTATTATTATATTAATTAAAAAGTAGTCATGGAACAACATCTGCATTTCCATTCTAATAAAGAAAAATTACCCTAAAGTTATAAATGAGTATAAAAAACTTTACCCCAAATATTAATGTCCAAGAAATACATTAATATTGATAGGATGGATTTTATCAGAACACCTACTGTACAAAGTGAAGGGACATACAAGTGCTCTTATAAATAGTTACACAGATTGCTCAGATCCTGGCAGAGGCTCCAGGTGGAACAGCAGAAGCCTGCAAAGGAAGGCATGCCTCTTTTTATTTAAGGGATTTGAAAAAATATGGCGTGTGTGTGTGTGTGTGCGCGCGCGCTCGTGCACACATGCACTTGTGTGCTTCTCTGTCACAAAGAAACTGGCAAGGACCTCTAGTGATTGAAGTTATATTAGACTGAGGCATTTTGGCTAAACAAGGCTTTAAATGAAGTACTGAAATCTAAGTATCTGTATGCAGATACACATGGGAAAAAAATAAGCACCTTCCAATATGAAAAACAAGATTTTAAGATAAACAGCAGTATCTTCTTTTTGTGAGCCGCTAAAGCTGATTCAGGTGGGAACCTCCTTTTCAGAACTGCATTTGGCAGCAGATCTGGCATTTCTTCTCTTCTGATTGGACAAGGCAAAACTGTAAATCATCCTACTGCTTTCCCACAGAATAATTTTTGCAATCCTGCGTTGGCAACACTAACTAGGGAGACAAGTTAACCTTTGCCTTTAGTCAAGACTGCTGTAAGCTTTCCATTTAAAATCAGAGCCTTGGCATTACCTTGGCGATTGCTATTTTGAAACCTACCTGTCTACTTGTTAGATTCACAGGCAGGAATGTGCACTGGCTTAGAAACTTTGCTCTTTGTTCTTTTTTAACCCAGTGAGCTGAAGTGAAACTGGAGATGTCCACAGACAAGACTCTTCCACTTGCCAGCCACAGGTCTCTCTCAAGAAAGATGAGCTGGAGCGACCATCATGATATTGGATCTAAGCAAAAAAAGACCAGGTTTCCCTAGTGTTTTGATGCCTGCCTAGTTGGTTTTCAGGTGTCCTCTGCAGCTCTGAAAGCCTGATTTCTTGCTTGTGTCAACTGGAATTTACATGAATTATCTTGCTCCTGCAGGTGTTTTAAAGAAATACAGAATCACAGAATCATTAAGGTTGGAAGAGACCTCTAAGATCAAGTCCAACTGTCAACCTAACACCACCATGCCCACTAAATCATGTCCTGAAGTGCCATATCCACACACTTCTTAAACACCTCCAGGGACCGTAACTCTACCACCTCCCTGGGCAGCCTATTCCAGTGTTTGACCACTCTTTCAGTAAAGAAATTTTTCCTAATATCCAATCTAAACCTCCCCTGGCGCAACCTGAAGCCATTTCTTGTTGTCCTACCACTAGTTGAATGGAAGAAGAGACCAACACACAACTCTCTACAACCTCCTTTCAGGTAGTTGTAGAGAGCAATAAGGTCTCCCCTCAGTATCCTTTTCTTCAGTCTAAACAACTCTAATTCCCTCAGCCACTCCTCATAATTCTTTTTCCCCAGACCCTTCACCAGCTCTGTTGCCCTTCTCTGGACACGCTCCAATGCCTCAATGTCCTTCTCGTAGTGAGCGGCCCAAAACTGAACACAGTACTCGAGGTGCAGCCTCACCAGTGCCGAGTCCAGGGGCAAAATCATGTCCCTACTTCTGCTGGCCACACTATTTCTGATACAAGCCAGGATGCCGTTGGCCTTCTTGGCCGCAAGGGCACATTGCTGGCTCATGTTCAGTCAGCTGAACCGACCCAGGTCGGCATCCCCAGGTCCTTTTCTGCCTGGCAGCTTTCCAGCAACTCATCCCCAAGCCTGCAGCGCTGCATGGGGTTATTGCGACCGAAGTGCAATACATCATACAATTGACCTCAGCCCATTAATCCAATTAACACTCCCACCCAGTTTGGTGCCATCTGCAAATTTACTAAGCGACCACTCAATTCCCTCATCCAGATCATTGATAAAGATGTTAAACAGAAACAGCCCCAAAACTGAGCCCTGGGGAACATAGAGCTGACATTGACAGAGCAGATGAAATCTTGAGAGCTCTGGACCGATAAACAGGGTAACTCTGCCCAATTTGGTGTGAAGTTTCAGTCACTGAGAGGAAGCAGGGCAATCGGCACTGCATACAAGCTCGTGCCGGCCAAACCACTGCCTAACACAACACATGTCTTATCAGATACATATGGCCCAGGGAGGCTTGTGCAGTCCCTGTTCTTTACAAATGGTTGAGTCAGAGTCATAGGTTTATAAACTGCCTTGTTTTCTGGGAGTGACAGGGGATTAGATATGAAAAGGGGATGACAGGGAAGAGGGAGAGAAGGCAAGAGAGGCAAGCTTCTGGAACAAAGGGATGACAAAAGCAAGCTGAAGATCCCGGCCAGCTCTGCAAGCTATGTCAGAATCCCTCTGCAATTTGTCACCTGTCACTGAACAATTTTAAATATTAATGTGAAGTCAATTTTGTTAACTTCAACTTGGAGGAAAACATATCTATTGTTTATTGTTGCAATATTCTTTCAAAGCTTTTGCAAAAGAGAAAGGAGAGTGGAAGACCAAAGACAGTGGTCTCCAAGAAAACAGACTTGACTTTGAGAACTGGTGGTAGAAGGGTAAAATAGCTCAGATTTCAACAGTATTATGAGCACAGCTGGAAATCATCCCAGTGTGTAGGAAGGACAGGAAGGTAGTAAGAGCCCAGCTTGACTAATGAGATGTTCAGTGACCCCAAACACAAGAAACTGGTTTTGCAGGGTTGCTCTGAAAATCACATCCACAAAATTACCTGCATTAAAAAAGAACACAAGAACTGCCTCTGTTCTTTCCTCCTCCACGCTATGTTTCTTGTTGGACTGAGCTGTTTCCCCGATATAGCTGAGAGTGTCGGCCTACAAACAACTGCACCAGCACCACTCAAGGAGTCGGTGTCGATGCTTACAGGTGAGGATCTCCTGCTGCCTCAGAGATGTTTAGAATGTATTCAGAAAGGACAGTAATCTTCAGTACAAATCTGAGATGGCAAGAGGCTGACTAGGCAGCAGTGATCTGAAAAAGCCTCTGAGGTGGCACAGAACATGAGTTGCAGGTGCATCAACAATGTGATACTTGCCAAAAAAAAAAAAGTCAAATATTTGGGGCATGTAGAAACAAGGGTAAATTCTGGCACATCACATAACCTTCTCAATCAATTTAGCACTGACAATGTGAATATGGGGCCTAGTAGTGGACATTAGATTTCAAGAAAAAATGTAAACCAGCTGCAGAGAGTTCAGAGGAGGACAGGAAAAAAGTATGTATGAAGTGGTCTGTGAGGAAAGATCAAAAGAATTAGTGCTTTTTAATCTAGGGAAGACTGAAGAGATGCATGGAGGTTTCCAGTTCTGCAGCATCTTTTTTATATACTCCTCAAGGATTCAATATTTTACCAGCATGCTCTACAAACAGCAGAAATAGTATGAGGCTGAAATTACAGGGTGTGTGTAGATCTAGCTCCTTGTCTCCAGCCACATGTATAACAAAGCACAGGAGGAGATTGCCTGGGGAACAGTGTGGAAAGTGTTTATCACTAGAGGTTTTAAAACAGGTTAGACAGGCCTCTGTCAGGAATGGTTTAAATAGGGCAGATGGAGAAAGGGGCAGTGAGCAGGATTCAGGAGCTTGTGTCCTTTGCTGTGAGCAGCCTGGCCATGAGAAGTACGGAATATATGACCATACTTCACTGCACTGTGCGGTCCTCAGCACTCCTTGCCATCATGGCTTTGCAGGATCACAGCTTCTCCCCACTGCAATGGGAACTCCCACTACTTGCTGTAGCTGTGGGGGAAAACAGAGTATTTCATTTTACGTCTAGGTAATTAAGGTTTTCTTTGTGATTAGTACCACTCCTTAGTTCACCTACATTACCTGTGCTGAAGTGCTTATGGCAATCACTCATAATGAGCCGTGCTCATCACGACAGATAAAGTCTGCCATGAGACAAACAACGACGGCCTCTCCCTACAACTGCTAGGCTCCAAAACCTCTTGGCCGTAGTTTGGTACACTTTTTTTTCCTCTCGGTACGTTAAAATCTCCTGAAATGAAGCACCTCTCAGCTTATTTCAGCCTCGGCTGAGCCTCCGCAGTCCCCGGCCGCAAGCAGCAGGGGCTGAGGGGCCTAAGGGCCGCCCCGCGAGTCTGCCTCGCGCCCCGCCCCCGTCGGCTGCGGTCCGGGCTGGGGCGGGACCGCGCGGTACC
>NW_010196055.1:0-6079 GCF_000695765.1 Mesitornis unicolor
GTCCCAGGAACCGGACGGGGCCGTCGGGTGAGTCACCGGCCAGCAGGGAGGTGCAAAAATCCCACCGCCCACGGAGCCGGCTGCGGCTCAGAGCTGCGACTCTGAAAAGGGCAAAATTGGGTTGAGAAGGTGCAACATGAAGGTTTTCACACTGGGGGCTCAGTGAAATGGGGATCTAAACTGTGGCCATGTTGGAGGTGGGGGAATTGGTTTGAAATTTGGTGTAGGACGCGGGTCAGAGCGGGTGGTGGTCATCCCAGGTGGCTAAAATAAAATAGCAAATGGTCTAAAATGGTAGTAATGGTCCTGAGGGTGCCCAGTGTCCCCCTTCCCAGCCCCTGGAGTGGGGATGATGGGGCAACACTGCCCAAAAACCCCACAAATTTGGGTTTGGTTGCCCCAAAACCCACCCATCCCCTCCCAGGTTGGCTCTAAAGAGTTGGGACTCGTAAAGCCAAAGCCATGGGGAGGGGTGAATAAAAATACATAGGCCTGGGAATGCTTTTTTGCCATATTTTTTTTGAAGTTTAGCATGAAAAAAAACCCAAAGCTTTTGGCCTTAAACAATAAGGAGTCTCAGGGATTATTTATTGAGATGAGGGGATGCCATGGGGTCAGTAGGGATGCTCCAGGACGTGGACCATGATGTCCAGCAGCGCCGGCCAGGTTTCGGTAGCGGTGGGGATGATCTGGGTGCTGGGCAGGAGGAAGCCGTAGCGCCCTGTGTCCCTCAGCTCGAAGGTGAAGGAATATTTCACCCTGTTGTCGTAGGCCCAGTCGATGGTGGTGCCGTCTGCCAAATCTGGGGGGAGAAGAAGGGGAGATGTGACCCTCAATGCTGAGCATTGGGGGTGGACACCTCACTGAGGGATGGGGAAGGTGCACTTACAGATGGTGTTCACGATGCTGCCGTAGGTGTATTTTGTCCCATACACGGCGGCCAAGTCGGTCACTGCCTTTTTAGCCAGTTCGTTCTGCAAGGGAGAGGCCCAAAAAGTGGTGAGACCTGGTGGATCCAGGCTTTGGGACAGCAGAAACCCAGGGACGGTGGAGTCTAGAGACCAGCATCATTTCCCACTCCCTCTACTCTTGCTTTTCCCTAAAATATCCTTAATTTTGGATGGATGGGAGGTACATTTTGCAATCGCCCTCCTCCAAGAACCAGGTGATGGGCTTCAATGTGCAGGTTGCATCTAACAAGAGGAGCAAGGAGGGTCCTGGGATGGTCCAACCCCACTCTTCCAGCAAAACTGGCAGTTGCAGCCCCATGTCTATGTTTTTGGGGCCATCTCACCAGTTCCTGGTGGTCGGGTGCGGGTGCTGTCTTGTAGCCATAGGGGTGAAGCAGCATCTGGGAGTAGCTGTGGATGGAGATGACCGATTTCACGTTCCCATGGCCAAGGATGAAGTCCACGATGGCTTTCACCTCCTTTTCGGATTGGGGGTAGGGGCCACGATAGGTCTCAGAGCAGGGATTGCTGCTGGATCCAGAGCCTGGGACGCAGTGGATGAGGCACCATGAAGAGACATTGCCCTGGGGAAGGGCTTCCAGCCCCCACGTTTCTCCCCTCTAGAGGAAGCTTTGATGCTTTGAAGCACGAGCGATGCCCAATATGGGGACCTGGTGACCCAGCTCTCACCTCCAAAGCCGACGTCCCAGTTTCGGTTGGGGTCCACGCCGACGCAACTGGAGCCGGCGTTGATGGACCTCGTCTTGCGCCACAGGCGGTTCTAGAAGCAGATAGGAATGAGACCATGGAGAAGAGAATCCCCTTTCCATGGGGACAAATGATGCTCCCCAGCCCAAGCATCTCCAAGGATGAGAGGAAAGCACCTCTACACACTCACCATCCCACATGGGGACATCCCTCCCCACCCAAAAACCATGGCCAGCCATGGGATAAGTCCCTCCTGCAGCACGTACGGAGCTGTGGGTGAAGGCAAAGCCGTCAGGGTTGGTGACGATCTCGAAGAAGATGTCCATGCTGTCCAGGATGGCAGTGATGGAGGGGTCCTGGCCGTACTCCTCAGCGATCTGCATGGGGAGAGGAGCAGGTGCTGCCTCGGTGCCCCATGGGGATGAGGGATGTGACCGAGCGGCACCACAGGGAGGTGTCAAAAAAGGGCTGGGGTGAGAATTTGGGTCCCAGGACACACGGTTACCTTGTTGGCCGTCCAGATGCCGGTGGCTTGGGTGATCCATTCCCGTGAGTGGATGCCGGTGTCCAACCAGATGGCCGGCCGATTCGATCCCCCGGTGCTGAACTGTACGGAGAGGGGATGGATTTCAGCCCCGTGCCCTCCTGGAGCTGGGCAAGGTGAGTTTGCTCCCCCTGTACCCACCTTTAGGACGTACAGGGGCCTGTTCTCGTAGCTCTGCCCAATCTGGATCTTGCTAACCAGGCTGGGATGGTTGTCTACCAGCGTGTCCATCCAGCCGTAGATCTGGAAGGAGAAGCTGCTGGGTTAGGAGGCTCACCTTGGCTTTCTTTTGGGATTTTAGGGTCTGCAGGACCAGATAAAACATGCAGAGCTTCCCTGGAGAAGATCTTCCCAGGGAGATGCACATCACGAAGGCTTTGCAAAAGCAGAATGAATAGTAGGGAGGGAAAAACCCTCTGAGATCCCCCCAGTACCTTCCCAGCCTCCATCAGCCACCCCTTGGGCTCCAAGCACGGAGTTTGACCCCGAAAATGAAGTCGAAGATGTCTTTTAGTGAGGTGGGGAGGTGCCAGAAGAGGCCATGGTGCACATGGAGGGATGTGGGGTCTCCTGGCTCAGCTAAAACCTCCATCCAAGGAGGAGAAGATGTGTCCTGGGGACGTTTTGCTGCCACCATGAACGTCACCGTGTGGATGCACAGACTTAGCATGACCCCGGTAAGACGAAGTGAACGCTCTGCAGAGCAAAATACCTCATCTATGGTGTGGTAGGAGGCAAAATCAAACGTGTTGGTGCTTCTCTCTATCCTCCTGGACTTCATCATGGTTTTCTTTTCCTCATCCAATAATTCCTGTTTAGGATTAAAAAAAAAACAAACCCAAAAAAACCCCATCAAACAGGCTGGAAGAAGCAGGGATATGGGTTTTTCTTCCCTATCCTCATGGTTTCCAAGTTTTTTGGACCTCCTCTTGGAGCTGAACTGCTCCCCGCCATAGCCCTTACCTGCACATCCTCGATCATGATGCTGTAGGAAATGCTGTTGGACTCCAGGAAGATTTTGACTGCTTGGAGGCTGGCGAAGGGCACCCGCAGGTCGATTGGGTGGCGGGGGCTGGTGGGGTGACGCCAAAAGTCAACCTGGTGTGGGGGAAAGGAGAGAGCTCGACCCTGTCCTGTGCTGGTGCTCATCTGCTGAGCTCCCTGGCACCGAAAAGGGTCTCATTGAAGGGTTCTGAAAGGCCTTTGGACAAGTTTTGGGACACATAATGAAACATGGTTTAGCCACGTTGGTTTTTGGCTACAAATGTCCCTTTGAATGATGAGTATTTGTGGTTTGAGCAGATGCTGCATTGCTGCATGCCCATTTTCCTCTATAATTCGATAGAGTTAACTCCTTCCATCAGGTTTGTGGTGCAGATCCTGTTCCCCACCACCCATCTCTCTCCTACTGCTTGATTTTTTCACTAGGATTCACTCCACATGGAAGCACCCAGGGCAAATGCAGTAGGAGCTGAATTATATTGTAATTCAAGCCAAAAAAATATGCAATGACACTTTAGATCTGAATGCTCAGCCTGGGAACAGCGATGCTGCCGTGGCTGAGGCGTTCCTACTGCATCCGAAATGGGATGGCTTGAGGTATTTACACCGTTATAAATTATATGTATCCAAATATATCCATATATATGACCACAGCTGCAATCTTGTGTCCAGTGCTGGGCCCTCAGCTCAAGAAGGACAGGAACTGCTTGAAAGAGTCCAGCAGGGCCACAAAGATGATCAAGGGAACACTGTGGAGCATCTCCTGCTGAGGAGCGGCTGAGGGAGCTGGGGCTCTTGAGCTTGGAGCAGAGGAGCCTGAGGGGTGCCTTCATTCCTGGGGATCAATTTGGAAAGGGCGAGTGTCAGGAGGAAGGAGCCAGGCTCTGCTCTGGGATGTCCAGTGCCAGGACAAGGGGCAATGGTCCCAAGCTGGAGCACAGGAGGTTCAAGCTGAAGATGAGGCCAAACTTTGTGAGTGTGAGGGTGCAGAGCATGGCCCAGGCTGCCCAGAGAGGTTGTGGAGTCTCCTTGTGTGGAGACACCCAAAGCCCTGAGGTGTTCCTGTGTGACTGCTCTGGTGATCCTGCTCTGGCAGGGTTTGGACTCGGGGAGCTTTCCAGGTCCCTTCTAACCCCTCATATTCTGTGATTCTGTGAAAATGGGAAGGAGAAATGGGCCCTGTATGACATAGAGGTCCCTGTTTTAGACCGAGGGATGCTCGTGGCCCCATCACAGCTCACCTGCAGCTCTTCCTGCTCCTCCAGCATCCTGAGCAGAGTGATCTGCTCCTCATCCCTGGCCGTGATGCGGAGGACCTGGTCCCTGCAGGGAGGCAGAGCCGTCAGCACATGTGGGAGGGGTTGCAGAAAGGGGGGAAGGAGCTGAGCCTCCAGCGCTGACGTGGCCCCACCACAGGCAGGGTGGAGGCTGCGGGAGGTCTGCACTGGCTCGGTGGGTTGGGAAGGGCATCAGATGTTGGGGGTTTGGTGTCGGGAGTGAAAAATGCAGGTTCAGAACAGCCACAATGGGAAAAGGACCAAGGGCCAGAGAGACCGAGGTGGTCTCGATCCTCCCTTTGACCATGAGAGCTCCCAAAATGTTAGGAAATATCTAATCTATTGTTCTGTCTGTATCTATTTCTTAGGTATTTTTTAACACAGCCTCTACTCCAGCCTGGCTGGGTTTCCCCAGGAAATGCCCTCCTTCTCTGGCAATAAGGTTTCCCCCATTTTGGGTCAGTCCTTCACCTAGCAAAGTACCTGGGAGTTCTGTCCCCAAAACCCCCATCCAAAACTGGGGTGAAACCACATCTTTCCCAGTGTCCACACAGCAAAAGCCGCCGGATTTCCCTCCTTTGGGGCATCACCCTTCTCATTGACCCCAAAGACGAGCTGACAGGGCCGGATACCTCTCACCCCAGTCCCTGTCCCCAACCAGGGTCTCTCCACAACCCCCCTTGCTTTCGGCAGGACTCACCCCACGAACAGCTGCTCGCTGCAGGCGGCTGCCACGAGGGCAGCGAAAACCAGGAGGATCTTCATGGTGAGCAGACGTAGATGAGCCTCAGCCCCCAAGGGCTTATAGAGCCCCCCTATATAATGCTCCGAGGGCACTTGTGGCCCTTTTCACCAAGGCCACATCTGTTGTCCCCGCGGAGCCAGCGGCGACAAACAGATAAGCCAGGAACGGCTGCTGGGGAGCCCAAATGTTTGCTTTTATTTGGCAAAGTCAATAAAAAAGCGGCCAAATTAGGGAGGATCTGATAACATCCTCCTCGGCGCTTGGCGGCCGGGGGGAATGCGTGCCCGTGCACGCAGCTCGGTGCCAGTAGGTGACACGGTCACAGTCACCACCCAACCCACGGGCATGGGACGGTGGCAGCAGTGGGGTTGTAGGACCCCAGAGTACGCAAGGACACGGAGCTTGGTTCCCATGAAGATCTTTATTAGAGCTTACTCTTAGTAAGTATGACTACAAATAGTAAAGCAAGTGTATATTACAATTTCCAACATTATTAGCAGAAAAGCAAGCGTGTAAACACAGACATTTATGATTAATTACTTATATATATATATATTTATATCTCTCTATACATATACATATAATTCAAAATATATAATTCAAATTATTACCGGTGCCGGTCATCAAACCACATCCAGGAGTGGGGCCAGATGCCAGTGGATGAAGTCTCACTTCAAAGATGCTGGACATCACAGAGTCCAGAGCCAGGCATCCCCAGTGAGGGACCGAGGGACATTTACCTGATGGTAACGCTCAGAGAGAGAGAAAGAAGGACTCGTTTTTGGGTACAAAGCGAGTCATTTTTCTGTGTTTATTGTAGATACATGAGTGGATGCAGGGACAGAGCCCCTCG
>NW_010196055.1:6110-13126 GCF_000695765.1 Mesitornis unicolor
GCTGCTGACTTCTGCTGTCCTCAGAGGTCAGTTGGTTATAGTGGTTTCTTTGTTCCTCAGGTTATAGCAGCGTCTTTGTTCCTCAGGTTATAGCGGGGTCTTTGTTGGGCGCTTATCTACGATGGCCCTGAGCTCCCGTCTGTGCTCGTCAAGGATGCTCTGGGTTACCGGGCCGGGTTCCCAGGCTGGCAGACAACGTCTTGGTCAGATTTTTAGCAGACATCTTCTAATTGTGGGGTTTTTTTCCCATTAAAATGAGGTTGTCTTTCTGGTTGCTCCAACACCAGGGTGAGTGCCCTGGCTGGGGATCTGTTATAGCTTCATAATGTGGAACTGGTGATCACATAATCACAGAATGGTTTGGGTTGGAAGGGACCTTAAAGCTCCCCCAGTCCAACCCCCATGGGCAGGGACACCTCCACCAGCCCAGGCTGCTCCAAGCCCCGGCCAACCTGGCCTTGGGCACTGCCAGGGAGGGGGCACCCACAGCTTCTCTGGGCAACCTGGGCCAGGGCCTCCCCACCCTCACAGTCAAGAATTTCTTCCTAATATCCAGTCTAAATCTCCCCTCTTCCAGTTTAAAACCATTCCCTCTCATCCTATCACTATGAAGGGTCCCTCCCCAGCTTTCTCGTAGCCCCTTCAGGTCCTGGAAGGTGCTTTAAGGTCTCCCTGGAGCCTTCTCTTCTCCAGGCTGAACAACCCCAACTCTCTCAGCTGGTCCTAATGAGGGAGGTGCTCCAGCCCCTGAGCATCTTCATGGCCTTCTCTGGACCTGCTCCAACAACTCCATGTCCTTCTTATATTGGGGGCCCCAGAACTGGACACAGCCCTGCAGGTGAGGTCTGAGCAGAGCAGAGCAGAGGGGCAGAATCCCCTCCCTGGCCCTGCTGGCCACACTTCTTGTGATGCAGCCCAGGCTGGGGTTGGTTTCTGGGCTGCAAGCACACACTGCCAGCTCACATTGAGCTTCTCCTCAACCAACACCCCAAGTCCTTCTCCTCAGGCCTGCTCTCAGTGCATTCTCCACCCAACCTGTGTTTGTGCTTGGAATTGCTCTGACCGAGGTTCAGGACCTTGAGGATGTTGATGAGCCATTCCTGGCTGGTGATGCCAGGGTAGAGATCCTCACTGAGGCAGGATCATGGGACAGCTGAGATGGGAAGGGACCACAGGAGATCTGCATCTGATGAAGCAAGGTCAGCTTTGGGGGTAGATCTGGTCCCTTCATGCTGGGTCTCAGAGTCCTCCAAGGGTAGAGGCTGCACAGCCCCTCTGGGCAATGTGTCCCACTGCTGGACTGTCCTCCTGTTGGAAAACATTTTGTAGTGAAGAGCTTGGCTCTATTTTTTTCAATAACTCCTTCATAGGGATGGGAAGGTCCCCATTAGGTCCTCTCTACCCCAAAACTCTCTCATCTCCAGGCCAAACCAGCCCATCTCCCTCAACATCCCACGATGGGACACATCCTCCTGTCTCTTCTGGTGGCCACCACCAGTCTGGCTCCAAGTCTTTTTGATGCCAGGGGTCCAAAACCTGGATGCAGTTGTCATCAAGACACCCACTTAGAAAAGGAGGGCCTAGGTGGCCTCAGGACCTGGATGGAGCTTCAAAGCCATGAGTCTACAACCCCACTGAGACTCCTCAGGGTCTGCTGCTTCTGCTCACCCTGCCACAAGGTCCATGCACCTGGCCAGGTCCAAAGGATAACTGTGTGCCCTGGGCAGTCCCCATCAGTGGGGTTTTACCAGTGGTGTTTTTAATTGCTGGCTAGACGGGATTTTTGGAAGGATGGGCCACTTTGGGAAGCAGGTGCCACCACTCAGAGCCATGAACAGAGGGGACAGGGACATGTGTGGGGAGTAGCAGCTGAGTTTGCCTTCCAAAACAGCTCAACTGAACTCAAAAACAACTCCATGTGGTGCTTCCTGATGCCTCATCACCACCTTCAACTTCCTTTCCCTGCCAACAGCTTCCTTTGAGTCTGAACTAACACTTTACTCACTGTGTCAGGTGTGTTTGCTCTCCTGCCAAGCTCCTGGAGTGAGTAACTCAGCATCTGCTGGGGGGAATCACAGGACATCGAGATAAACCTGTTAGACTCGATAATCACCACAACAGCAGCAGGGATTGCGAATCTCTGATCCTTCAGTGGCTCCCATGCAGGGCCCTGAGCTGTTTGCTCTTAATCCCCAAGAAATTAGTGGGGTGAAGAAGAGAACAAGAGAGATGAGGTCCTATCAAGGGAGGGACCATGGACTGGCCGTGCTGGGTGAGAGTGGCCATCCTCCAACCTCCATCCTCCAACCATGGCCACTGGCCAAAACTGAGAGGGAGAAAAGGGGCAGGACAAGTATATGGGGATATCAGGCCAGGAAATTCCCGCTCCCACCAGCATGGACTGGGAGCATTCTGAGTCTCATTAAGGGAAATTAAATTCCTTTTAATTAGTCTGGCTTATGCTGCTTAACATCAGGCCCCCTGCACAAGCCCGTTCTGCCCCTGGAAGCGAGCTCTGCTGCAGCCCCCAGGTTTATGACAGCAGCAACACGGAGTTGTTTTGCTCAAAGAATAACTTTTTCCCTATCCCCTCTAAATCTCCATGGGATGCTACCATAAGAGGGGCTCATGTAATCCCCTCACCCGCAGTTACGCCGCAGTAGCGGAGCAACTAACTATCTAGATGATCTCGTTTATCATTCAAGTGCTACGTAATCCCCTAACCCGCAGTTACGCCGCAGTAGTGGAGCAATTAACTTTCTAGATGATCTCGTTTATCATTCAAGTGCTTCAGCAGCTCTGAAGAGTTCCCACTGCTTTCAGTCCACAAATGTCAGAAATACTGTAAAAAAACCCGCAGCCTCAGCCTGCTGGGAGCCAATTTCTGCGCTGATTGTGAGGAGGGGGTTGCTGAGTGGGCAGGGAGGTTGCAGAAGCACAAAACACTGCTCAGGGCTTGCGTTGCTCGGAGTAAAACCATTTTGTGTTTACTAACATGGATGGAGCTGCAGAGGTCACACGGCAGGATGGTTTGCAGCAGTTCTGAGCTGAGGGATGAGCATTTCCTCCTTTCCTTCCTGCTCTTACATTTAATCTCCCCTCAGCCTCTGCGCTGACGCAAGTCCCTCAGCTGCCTTCTTGTTTATCCGGGTGGGAAAAGGCCTGCTCCCTTCACCTCACCAGAGGTCACTCTGACATCTCAACAGCCACATCTTCCATCCTCCTCTTGTCACTGTTGCTACCGCGTCTCATTGAGGTGGACCACAACTGTGTCCTAAAATCTTCTAAGGGGTCTACCATGCACACATGGAGATGCAGAGAACAAGACAAGCATGAAACATCCTTTATGTAGGAGGAATGCACACAGGGGTTTTTATTCAGCCATTGTAACTGTCGCAAGCACACCGAGAGCAGAGGATTTATGACCTTGCTGCTCCACACAGCTGATTCCCACCCCAGTTTTTAGGATGAATTGTCTCGCACGTGCTCCATGATCTTTTTCAGACCCAGCCAGGTCTCCTCTGCAGTTGGGATAATTTGGTTGGCTGGCAGGAGGAAACCGTAGCGCCCCGTGTCTCGCAGCTCAAAGGCGAAGGAGTATTTGATGCCGTAATCATAGCTCCAGTCAATGCTGCCTCCGCTGGCTTGGTCTGAAAGAAAAGGGGACAAGATCCAGAGGAGTGAACCAAGGATTGATTTGAGTTCTGCTGTCCAACATTTTATATCCTACAGGAGAGCTGGGGAGGGACTTTTGACAAGGGCAGGGAGCCATAGAACGAGGTGGAATGGTTTTAAACTGGAAGAGGGGAGATTTAGACTGGATATTAGGAAGAAATTCTTCCCTGTGAGGGTGGTGAGGCCCTGGCCCAAGTTGCCCGGAGAAGCTGTGGGTGCCCCCTCCCTGGCAGTGCCCAAGGCCAGGTTGGCCGGGGCTTGGAGCAGCCTGGGCTGGTGGAGGTGTCCCTGCCCATGGGGGTTGGACTGGGGGAGCTTTAAGGTCCCTTCCAACCCAAACCATGCTGTGATTCTATGATCTGTGAAGGACAGATATTAGGTTTTCATGCAAACACTCCAATGTTTGATTGGTGATGTCTCTTCACAGAAGCATCACTGCTTCCAAGAGAGAGAAACGAGTGTAAAGGCCTGGACAGTATGAGGTTAAAATGTCTCACACAGTTAGAGAAGACACTAAACAGAGGCAGGATGTTGTCAATGGAGAAAGATGGAGATAAGCTATCTAAGAAAAAGGCCTTGAGAAACACCTTGAGAGGCAACAAAGAGAGACAAATGATAAGGAAAGGCATTGGAGGGGAGAAGGGGGCTCAAGAAGTTGGGACAGCAGACCCACCCCACTCTTCAGTGACCACACGTTACCTTTTGCTTCATTAAGGACCAAATGCATATTATGAGTGACACCCATGAATATGCAAATAAGGATTATTGACTACATCTGTTGCATGCAGGGGCACGTTGGTGTTTTGTAATCACACATAAAGGTGTACCCTTCATGTACCGTTGATTGACAAGGCAATGCCTGGACTAGCCAGCCAATCACACACGCACAAGAGAGACTATGAAAAATAAACCTCTTACCCAAATTTTGGTCGATCCTACCACCCATGGAATGAAAACCTGCCGCTCGACAACAACGCTGGATCCCAGGGGTGGTGATATCTTTTCCCTCTCTCTATTCCTTTCTCTTTTCTCTTTTTCTTCTTACTCTCTCCCTCCTTCTCACATGCACGGACTGATATGGGTTGGTAAAAGATTGTTCTCATTGCCAAAGTGCCTTTTATTCACCAGTTGCCTTTTGTTCATTGACAGTTATCCATTATTTGTTGCCAGATTCTCCACGTTTGCCACCCTCCTAAAGCTGTCAGTTAATGAAGTTATGGTACAACTGTTCCTCTGAGTCATTGTCGTGACTCAACTGCCCCTTGCACCAGTGCAGGGACTGGTTTGTCATGGAGAATTCAAAGGATTCACCCATCCACTGAGTGGAACAAGAGAGGAGAACCGAAATTTTTGCCCTAGGACAACACTTAAAAGCTCAGAGTAGCAAAATACTCACAGATAGTACTGCAAATGCTCCCCACTGTAAAGGTGGTGCCGTACAGGGACTGGATGGAACTGGCAGCAGCTTTTCCTAAGGCATCCTGGAGAGGAGAAGATGAAGGATGAGTCAAAATAGCCACACTTAATGAGACTAAATGTTAATATTTCGCCAACCTGAACCATACTCAGGGAAATCTCTGGAGTCTTTCACAAAATCTCCAATCTTTCACACCATCCCAGCAGGATCTGGTGTTTCATCTCACCAACTGTCTTGTCAAGAGAAGGTTCAAGGGATAGCAGAAAATCCCAAGGCAGTTGGAGACCTTCCAATAGTCAGTGGTCAGCTTTGTGCTCACTCCAGCAACATAAAGAGTGGTTGTAGAGAAAACAGAGCCAGGCTCTTCTTGGATGTGTAGGGCAAAAGGACGAGGGGCAGTAAAAAAACTGCCAGAAGGGGAATTGCATTTAGGTATTAGGGCAAAAGAAAATCTCCATGACAGCAGGGAAACTTTGGGAAGGGCTTGAAGAAGTGGAATTTATCTTTCAAAACATCAAAACAATGAATCAAAATTCAGCTGGGCAAGGCCCTAAGCAACCCAATCCAACCTTGAAATTGGCTCTGACTCCAAAGCCTGCCTGCTTCCAGACTGGAGACCTCAGGGGGTCCTTTCCACTTAAATTATAATTGTGATATTTGTACCATCTCAAAGAAATTACTACAGCTGTGATGCTCTTGTTAAAGCAGAAAGGAAACATGGATGAGAAAACAGGGCTGAGAAGGGATGGGAATGCCACATGTCACCTTCATATGATCAAGACTTCTCTTTTACAGTCATTGCACAGCCCCAGGTTTCCGTTCGCTCTCACGGATGGTTACTGTTAGGGATGGCAGAGTTCAGCCTCTTGTTTTTATCCTGATATTGTAATGCTTGAGCAGAACAGAGGAAGCTAAAGCCAAGTTATGTCTCACCAGCTCAGCGTAGTCTGCTGGTTCAGTGCATTTATAGCCGTAGGGATACATCAGGAGCTGAGAGTAGCTGTGGAGGGTGAGGAAGGCTCGGATGTTTCCATGATTCTTAATAAAGTCGACAACAGATTTAACTTCCACCTCTGAGTTGGCACTGGGCCCACGGTAGGAGTCAGAACAGGGATTACTACTGGCTCCAGGACCTGTTGGTGTAAAGAGGGAACAAAGGGAAACCTGTAGGAAAACCTGAAAGGTCAAAGCAGACCAACATGAAGCCGGGCTTTCCTAAGAACAGGTCTTTGGCAGAAGACAAGCCCTTAAGTGCTGATAAACACTCAAAACAGCAGCAACAGAGCATGAATACTCAAGAGACATAGATCTAGATTATACAGATTACTGCCTTCATCTTCTGCTCACTGGCAATTAATCAAGAAATTCTCTTTACAGAGGACAGCTGCCATCCTATTTGACCATTTTCTTTCAGAATCCCTTATACGAAGGCGATTGCTGGTCCTGTGTAAAGGGATCCATGAATGTGAAAGGAAACTTTCTTCTTAGGGCCAGCCAGCACCCAGAAACTTCATACCTACCTCCAAAACCTGCATCCCAGTTCCTGTTTGGATCAACTCCAACACACAGACTGCCTTGATTCTTGGAGCGGGTCTTCCTCCACATGCGATTCTAAAGCAAAGAAACACTATGGCTTGAAAAAGGAGCAAATCTCGGGCCTTGCATTAAAACTGCTGCCCAAAAATAGTTGCCATTCACCAGGAAGTAATCCTAGGCATGAGCCTAAGATTATTTCTGATGGGCTGGCTTCCAAGATGGGTCAGTGGACAAAAATCGAAGGGCTGGTGAATTTACAGCAGGTTAAGATGGGTTAAACAAGTAATTAGTATGTTTGCCTGCCCAACTCTTTTGTAACTCCTTCTCACAGCATTAAAAATGAACTTTCAGAGCCTACTTCGTTCACATTTATTATCTGCTCGGAAGA
>NW_010196055.1:13210-24237 GCF_000695765.1 Mesitornis unicolor
CAGCAGGAAAATATCCATTTTGTTCAGCAGAGAGGTAATGGATGCATCGTTCCCATAATCGGAGGCAATCTAAGCAGAAACAACGTGGTACACTGTGATTATCAGCGTATTTCTTTCCTGCATGTTTATTCTCTAGCAGCTAGGTACAGAGGAAGTCTGGCTTTCAGGGCAGGGAGACAAGAAACATTAATTATCTACTGGCCAGAACTGTTCCTCATTAGACTTGGAGCTTGGAGAGAGCAATTAATCTGTTTTACTATTTCATTCTGAAGACAGGAAGTTAATGGAAGAGGGCAACAAAATTTTCTTCCCACCTGTCCCAGAAAATGGGCTGAAGCTGGCACTAAGATTGAGATGGATTAGTCAGGTTAGGAACACACAACTGTACTGCACTTTTCCTGTGGCCTCATAATTTTCAGCAGAACTTAAGTATAGAGCTGGCACTTTTGTGGAAGGTAACCAACCACACAGTGTTGGTGTTGGCAGACTGAAGCAGCAAACTGATCTTCAAAAAGTCCTTGTTTATTTATATAACTATCACCCTTGCAGTCCTCAACAATTTCCCCTGGACTACCACATTTTGTCTACCTAAATTTCTCCCAGCTGCTCTAACAACACCCAGCATTTTTCAGTTCTTTGTCTAGGCAGCTGCCATATTCTCTTTGGAGTCAGCTGCATTTTAAGAAGAGCGAAGCAGAGCTGGCTAAACACAAACAGGCGTGATATACTTTTAAATAGTCAGAGGTATTCCCAAAATTAAATGACTGCTGAAGTGACCTTTCTAGCTATCCATATTGCACTCGCTTGGGTAACCCACTCTCGGGAATGGATACCGGCATCCAGCCAGATTGCAGGACGGTTGCTTCCTCCAGTGCTGAACTGTAAGACAAAACAGAAAGTTTTAAAACTCTCAGTAACATCTTTTGGTCAAGAACATCCCGTATAGACTGGGATGCTCCGGACTGAATTGTGCTGTATCTATAATGCATATGTAAATTAATATATGCATACATTCTGTGATATATGTCGTACCTTGAGCACGTACAAAGGCCGCTTTTCGTAGGATTCCCCAATCTGGAACTTACTGACAATGTTGCTGTACTCAGATGCAAGATGATCCAGCTCTGTGTAAATCTGAAATGAAAAGTCATGATGACGTTTACATTACATTTATGTATAGTACTGCCCAGAACAATTGTAGGACCTGACAAAATGGACTTTTCTCTCCTTTCGCCTCCATTACTATGACCTCTTCAAAGCCTCATCTCACCTTACATGTGTAGTCACTGCTGTTCCTAACATCACAAAGTAGAAAGAAGCACTGCTTTATCTTGAAGACCCCACTTATTTCAGGAATAAGTTCACAACCCTCTTTAAGAACTTCTAGTAGCAAAAATACCTTCCCCTCTGCTCTGTTTGACGGTTACTGGCTTCCTACATTTCCCTACTTCAAGATTCATTTATTTCTCCATCTCTTTCGAGGGTCAGAAGGAAGGATTTTGCCAGAAGTCTACAGAAGAGTTTATGAAAAGGTATGATCAACACTTGCCTGTTCCAACAGCCTCAGGCCTCCAACAGCCTGTCAGGCTCATGGTGCTGACCACAAAACTAATCCGTTTTAAAACAGAGCCACATGCCAAAAGAAGATGGAGAGATCTTAATATAGGGTGTTTGAATTGAAGACAGCATCAAAAAAGGCCAGAAGAAAGAATCCTCTTCCCCCAAAGCTGAGGTACTCACAGAATCTAAAGAGTGGTAGGATCCATAGTTGAAGCTGTTGCTGCTGCGCTCCCTTTGTTGGCTGCAGGCCATATCTTGCTTTTCTTCATCCAGAAGAACCTAAAAGGCATTCAAATGCTGAGAAAAGTTTGCTTAATTTACAAACTTCTGACCAAATATTAATCTCAAATAATGACATGAAGGAGCTGTGCACTGCCTCCAGCCCCAGAGCCAAGCTTCCCACAGCTATGGAGCAAACAGCTGCTTCTGCTGAATCTGTTGCAAAGTGGGTAGTATTTAAATGGTCTGGTGATTAAATGGTCATCATTACACAGAATCACAGAATCACAGACCGTTAGGGATTGGAAGGGACCTCAAAAGCTCATCCAGTCCAATCCCCCTGCCAAAGCAGGAACACCCACATGAGGTTACACAGGAAGGCGTCCAGGCGGGTTTTGAATGTCTGCAGAGAAGGAGACTCCACAACCTCTCTGGGCAGCCTGGGCCAGTGCTCTGTCACCCTCACTGAGAAGAAGTTTCTTCTCCAATTTCAGTGGAACCTCCTGTGTTCCAGTTTGTGCCCATTACCCCTTGTCTTATCATTGTTTGTCACTGAGAAGAGCCTGGCTCCATCCTCGTGACACTCACCCTTTATATATTTATAAACTTGAATGAGGTCTCCCCTCAGTCTCCTCTTCTGCAAACTAAAGAGACCCAGCTCCCTCAGCCGCTCCTCAGAAGGGAGATGCTCCACTCCCTCCATCATCTTTGTAGCCCTACGCTGGACTCTCTCCAGCAGTTCCCTGTCCTTCTTGAACTGAGGGGCCCAGAACTGGACACAATATTCCAGATGCGGTCTCACCAGGGCAGAGTAGAGGGGGAATTAAGTTCTAAATGCTTGTTAAGATAAACAAGAATAGGATTGGAAAGCTTTCTGGGGAAAAAAAAAGGCAGTTTCTGCTGAGTTAATGCTATTTTAAATGCCATTTTGGGGTTGCTGCTCATGAAGAAATGTTGGATGTGGTGACTTTGCTCTCACATGATGGTGTACAGTGCTTTCTGATTATGATCCTGAACTACTCCTAACAGAGTTTACTGAATTATGAGTAACTTTAATGTTGTGATTCCCAGATGTCTGAGGCCAGACCACACAAAATTCCTCAGGGATTATCAGCCCATGGGTTTATTGACGTCACTATTCAACGTGGATTTGGACAGCATCTGCAAAATGACAGCAGCGGTCCATAGATCTTTGAGAAATTAATCCACAGACTACAAAAATAAGAGGAAGACCTCATGGAAAGCAGAGTATACAGGAGTCCATGAACTGATGAACAAACCCAGATTGTGAATCACTATTTGTTTCCAAAGGATATAAGAGTTAAATCCATGCCAATGGCATTGCTCACCTGCAGGTCTTCGATCAGGATGGAGTACCCAATCCCATGGGACTCCAGGAAGGCTTTGACTGCTTGGACGCTGTTCATGGGGATTCGTACATCCACAGGGAGGGCAGGAGTGGAGGGATTTCTCCAGAAATCAAGCTGAAAAGAAGAAGGAAAATAATGATTATTTTACTATTCTCCCATTTGCCAAAAACAGTTTACAAATAATCTCCATATTACAGCATCATATCAGCTATGCTATGAAACTCATTGTTGCTATTTCACCTTTGATAGGGCTTTTCTAAATTTATAGTTTCCATACTATTCCAATCAATATTTTGAAAGGAAGTGATAATTAAAATTCTCACCAAATGCAATAAGAACGGTAATAACCTAGAATTTTATAGTGTGTTTTCCCTGTTTCAATACAGTGTAGACTCTAACTAATAAATTCCTCCCACAGTGATGGGAGCTAAGTACAAAAACATTAGCATCTCCACTTTAAAGACCAGCTTTTCCATACTAAGATTAAGAGCAGATCAATTTGAATACGATTGCAAACCCAGTGAGAAGAGAATGTGAATGCACTCACTCCTCAGTATCAGGTTGGTGCAAGAACTTGCAGATCAGACACCAAGTATTGAGACAGCAAATTTATTTATGGCAGCTCCCACAGTATGGTAGAAAACTTCCAAACATGATGCAAAGTCCTATCCTGATAAGTGCTACCCCAGTTTGAAATGTTAAAAAAATGCCTTTGTGGTAATACCATACCCCAAGATGCTCCAGCGACTCCAAAAGCTGCAACTGCTTAACCTCCTCCTCATTTCTTGTTCGGATTCGGAGAACCTGATCCCTGCAATAAATCAGTAAATCTTCAGAAACAGTCTCAAAAAGGGATCTGGTTGAACTAGCTTGTTATTTAGAGAATTAATTTGGTGGGTAGTTACTTGCATGCTACCAGCTGATATGGTTGTCTTTAATGCAGTTGACTTAGTGTCACCCAGGAGTTCACCCAACAGCCTGCAGGGTCAGCCTGTTACATGTGCACTAGAGCAGTAATGAGTTAAATGGCAATTTTTAAGATTTAATTTTAAAAGACATCAAGTGGATGAGTTTTTAATTGCTTACAAGGATCAGCCTTGCATCTATTAGCTTTACTTTTTTGTCAACAACTGGCAGAAAAAACAAATTCTGGTTGAGTTTGCAAAGGATCAAATGCTTGGGGAGCATTATACAACGAAGCAAAGAGAACTCTGAATATGGGATCCACTTCACCTTTCTTCAGTTTAGTAAAGACAGCTGACAAACTTCCTCGTGTTGTCAGAAGCTGATAGCATCAGAGGATGTCTTGCACCATTCCTGGTGGATCAAATCACCATCTGGAAGTACCTCGCTCCACCGGTTGTAGAGGTAACCTCAGTGATTAACTTAGACTGTGCATCGTACAATGCCCAGTGATCACAACCTACAGCTTCTACGTGGTTTTTAGATCACTAAAAACATGTATCTCATTTAATACACAATGTTCCAGGCTGCTTGATAAGATAGGTACAAGCAAACAGTACCATGAGGAGAGGCTGATGAACCCACGGTAGGAGCAGATGATGGTAAGAAGGGGAAAGAGCCTCACATCCTGCTTGGAGCAGGAGGGTTGACTAAAGACTTCGGGAGGTCCCTTTCACCCAATGCTTTTATGAAATGACAAAAGGATCTGAAAACGACAAGGGAATGCAACAGTTGGGGACCAGTAGATCCTATTTTGGAGAACCAGCAGGGATTCTGAAGGAAACCTGGAAGCCATAATGAATTAACAACTGGAATTACAGCCCGGGATCAGTGTCGTAGCCAAAAGCACCGACGTGCTCCTTAGCTGTACAGCCTGGGGGTTACTGCAAGTGAGCCAAAAGTTAATGCTGCATTTGCAAATGGCATTTGGTGGTTAAAGCCTTTGGTGTATTTGTTTTCATTCTCTTCGCTAGGCATCTGAGTTTGGAGACAGAATAAAAGTCCACAGAGTGCCATATCCTGATCTGGCCCAGCTGCTCTGCTGGCATCTACTGCAAGCAGCACTGGAAAACGGCGATGACTCAGAGCAAACGGACACGAATAACTGCAGAATTGGAAAACACATCCTAAGACAGTGTAAACAAAGGATTTGGCATGTGAGCTCAGTCATGAGGGTGTTTATTCACCAGTGTGGCCTCAGCTGCTGAGAAGAGACACTTGTTAACACCAGGTTCCTCAGTCTGGCCAGCTGAGGTATAGGATTCTTTGGATGGACCAAGTTAAATCAACACTGAAGGCACTTTACCGCATTAATAATTGATTATTGGATTCTCCACCAACATAAGCTTTATTTCGGGATTGGATTCTTCTGTGAAGAGATGAGGCTCCTTAACCACAGCCACTGGACGTAAGAATCCAGTCTATGTTATGCCAAAGCCCAGATTAAATTATTAAAATAGCTTCTCTTGGCTTTACAAATCCTAGGGTTTTAGTAAATTATGTATATTATTTCTTAATCCTTCATATACAGATTTACTCACTGGAGTCTAGTGCTCACTTACTACATCTCGGGAATGCCTATCATGTTTTTTATCATCTTCTATTAAGGTTCTTACACAGTCACTAAGGCTGTGAGGAAATACACCAGAAGGAGATAATTTTGCAAGGCAACATACAGACAACAGTTGGAAATAAGGATTAAAATTGCTTAGAAAGGCTCTGAAGATCTTTAGAAAACCCAAATGAAACTAAAGAGAGGGGTTCTTTCAAATACCAGAATATCAAAGCCACAAGGCAGGTCAGTCATAAAAAGCAAAGAACGTTCCCCAAGCAGATTTGTAAAGTTAAGATGATGAAAAACAACAACTGGAAAATACGCCCTTAAATGAAAAGTCTTCCATAAAAGCATAACTCACCCAACAAAAGTTTCCAGGCACAAGGAAGCCCCGAAGAGGGCACTGAAGATCAAAATCAGCTTCATGTTTGATGTGAAGTTCAACTCAGCCTAGCAAAGGTGAATTTATACAGGACTTGTTAAGATACCCTTTTCCAGATAAAATATATCTGCATCCCATGTGACAAAGTTCTCGCATTTATCAGAGCTTTCAAGGCAAAAAACAGATTGGAGGCTGATTTCACCTCAAAAAACCCCATGTTTTCCACTGATTTATTCAAACCTCTAAGGGAGGAGTTGTTTTCAAAACTTTGCCCCACAAAGCTCCTCGGTGTCTTTTTACACATTCTTTTAGGTAGAGAAAAACAGAGTCAAACCAAATGTCATCCCAGCTATCACTGCGGGTGAGGAGCTCTCCCAGTTGACTCTTGGTCATGAGTTTTTCTCCTACTATAGATTTCTAGCAGCCCACTCCTCGTGACAGAGAGGCAGCCAACAGAAGTAGCTCACTCCAGGTAAAAATACTCAATTTGGTGAAAATAATCAGGTGAAATAATCATTGCCAGCAGGCTCCGGGTCCTGCCTGCTATGCAACAAGTTCTCTTGGATAAACTAGGCCAACACCATGCTGTAAATTCACTCTTGTTTACAAGTCACACAATTCTAGATATAAGCCAGAGAGTTTAAGTTTATTCTTTATTGAAATTACTAGCATCCCAGTCTTCAGCTGGCATGGTTTCATACAGATCCAGTGCTTCAAGCAAAGTAAGGCTGCAGCAAGATGGACATGAAAGCAAGTTGTATAGCAGGAGCAGAAAAAAGCTAGACCCTTCTCCTTGGACAGACTTGCTCAAAATCCTCTTCTAATGAAGTATCCTTCCCAGGAAGAGGCGACTCAGGTTTGAAGAAGTGCTGGAACAGCCACTGCTGGGTCCTCGCAGCTTTACAATGCCTGCAAGGCTCTTCCCTGATCCAGTAGCTCACCACGTGCCGTTGCTTTTGTGCTGGACTCCTTCTACGTCTTGTTTTGTGGGGAATAACGTCTGCCCTGTTCGCCTTCTGTAAAGGTGCCCAGATATTTGAGCTGTCGTTATTCACATCGAAGGAGTAACGGCGATGGGCAGTCTCCTGGCTGAACTTTGGGCACCCTCTCCCTTGCCTTTGGGCATGGGAACACCCACCCGTGGTTGTCTCAGAATGATGGGTAGGTCCGGAGGGCTGTTGGATGCACTTTTTGTTCTCCCCCTTAAAAATGTTACTGAGGGAGAGCCAAGTGCTGGCCCTGCAGATGGGGTTCCTGGGAACTAACACAGGACAGAGGGAGACAGTTCACAGAATCACAGAATCACAGAATCACAGAATCACAGAATCACAGAATCACAGAATCACAGAATCACAGAATCACAGAATCACAGAATCACAGAATCACAGAATCACAGAATCACAGAATCACAGAACGTTAGGGATTGGAAGGGACCTCAAAAGCTCATCCAGTCCAATCCCCCTGCCGGAGCAGGAACACCCAGATGAGGTGACACAGGAAGGCGTCCAGGCGGGTTTTGAATGTCTGCAGAGAAGGAGACTCCACAACCTCTCTGGGCAGCCTGGGCCAGTGCTCTGTCACCCTCACTGAGAAGAAGTTTCTTCTCCAATTGAAGTGGAACCTCCTGTGTTCCAGCTTGTGCCCATTACCCCTTGTCCTATCATTGTTTGTCACCGAGAAGAGCCTGGCTCCATCCTCGTGACACTCACCCTTTATATATTTATAAACATGAATGAGGTCTCCCCTCAATTTTCTTCCTGTTGGTTCTTCCTGTGGAAATTGTGTTTAGTTTTCCTTACGCCGTAGGTGTTTTGGGACTGCAGTGATCTGCAGTTAACTTGCAGCGCGTGTTTGCCTGTTGCAAGTGTTTTGCCCCTTGTCCTGCTACAGATTTCAGTAGCTGTGTCCCTTATCTTTGAAAATAGATGGTAAAAAAGGCTGTCTCTTCTTTTGAAGGCGAAAGAAATGTGTTGGACGGGCCTCCGTGTAAACACAGTTCAGCTGCTCCGTAACCAACCTCAGGAGTCCAAGGAAAGGAAGTCTCAAAATCCCCAGAGGATCTCACTCAACCACTCTCAAAATCTGTCAGCACCTCCTTGGGGAGCCTCCCTCAATCTCCACTCCCACCCTACCCCTCTGCAGCCGGGCAGGGGCTTCTTGTCATGGGTTCACAGCAGACCCCAAGCAAGTCTTTTGTAAGGCCAGGCCTCGTGTTTTTGGGAACAAAAGCAGCCTTAGGCAGTGATTCTGCTTGTTTTGACATAAAGAAATTAATCATCCTGCAACTGTCGTAACTTGGGGGCACACTGTGGACAACATATGCTCTGCAGGGAGGTAAGGTATGTTCCTATGAGTCCCCGAGTCTTTGAGAGACAAGCAGATCTCCACTCCCCTCAGTGTAAATCAGATAACACGAGTTTCTCCCAAGAGACAGGAACCATCACGAGAATTTCCTGCTTCTAGTGCTACAGTAATTCTGGTGGAAGTCAAACGCCACCTGTAGCTTATGGCCTTCAGCATTTCATGAAGAACTGACACGCCATCCACATCACCTCCTGTGGATTCACTCTTTGAAAACAGGAAGGAGGGATTTAATTGAGGGCAAAATTATAGCTTGCTTCATTACTCATGCTACATCCTGCATGAATTTAAAGGCTGCCAAGAGATCCCGCCAAACACGATTTCAGGGTCTAAGGTATACCAATAAGCTCTGAGTGCCCTGACCAGCCTCATCTGAGGGCTCCACCCCTTGCATTTAAGGAGCTGCATTTAAGCCCAAACCTTTGCAGCACTCCTAATCCCCACTGAAGGGGCTACAGAAGCCTGCACCTTCTCACTATATCCATAAGGTCCTGTAGGGTTTGGAGATCAGTCTTGAACCACAGGGTCAAGTCATATGGGCGAAGTCCTGCACAGGCTGAAAGCCTTTGTAGTGCTGAGAGCCCAAAACACCTGAGCAAATTAGGGAGCAGGAAGAGCAGGGGTGCATGGCCACAGCAAGCCAGAAGCCAAAGGTGACAGCAAGGCAGGCAGGGGGAGAGAGCTCACCACAGCCCCATGAGACCCAAATGAGAGGAACAGAGCAGGTCTGGCGGCACTGACCAGGAACAACCACAATCCGGTTCCTCAGGTACGTCCACAGTCACGCAGCAGGTCCACAGCCAGGATGTCAAGAGCTACAAGTCCAAGTCCACCATGCACCCACTTGCAGCTCAAACGAGGACCAAACCAAATGGCCTCAGCTTAAATGCAGCTCCCGCACCGAGGGGTGGAGGTTTTGTGGGTGGGGGACCTACATGAGGCCACTCAGGGTAATTAGTGGTCTCAAGGCCCTGGCACACTAACGTGGGCAGGGTGGGACATACTCTCTGCACAGTATGAAGAGGCTGTGGTATCGTGCAGTGAATCACCAACACCCTGGTGACACATTAAGAAGTGAAAGGTTAAATGAATCTCATCTAAACAAACTTTGTCTCGTCACTTGAAATGGATACGACGCCCCTTGCCAACTAGAAAGGCCTCAAAAGTCATCAAATTTAAGTGGAGTCAGTCCTTTTCTGTAAAGTCCAGACCCTCTGTTGTTGACCATGTCTAAAAAATGTCCTTGCAACCCAGAGAGAGTGTGTAGTCTCTCCTATCATAGTTAGGAAAGAAAGGGCACCCTCTGTCCTTGCCATACCCACAGAGCACGTTTGAACCTGAGCCCACAGTTCCCCTCAGCTCCCATCTTCTCACAATAAATGTTCAGCAATTCAGTAGGAAAAGGCAAGAGAAGGGAGATGACCCATGCTGGACCCTCATGCTCCTAGTATCCCACTTGCCCTCTCTGCATCCGTTCTGCATCACCTCCTGCTCTCTCATGGGATCTCAGGCATTTTTCTAAACTTATTTTAATCCTACACATAACTTACAAAACTCATATTTACCTTTTGAATTGCTCTCCCTTTTGTCAGAACATAATCTTCTACCTTGGACTTTCTGGAGGATTTGTTTCTGGAAAACAACATCTTATGGATGTTGTTAATTAGAACAAGGTATAAGCATCACTTTCTTAATATCTAAAATACACATTGCTAATTCCCACAGCGTGTGTGAGCTTGTGAGAGGCTCTGGGATGCGAGGCTGACTGGTTCTCGCACAGCTACAGCACAGGGAGCAGTGCCAGCCCCTGCCCCAGTGCCCTGCCCCCCATCCATCTCCTGGATAATCAAAGTTAATTGGCTACAACACAATTTATTTTGGATTACTGGTGAGTGAACTAGTATTTTTGTATTTAATGGATTATTTCCACGTTCCTAATCCACAAGGCACCTTGGGAATGCCCCAGATAAAGAATGAGTAGTGATTTCACTATGTGGATCACCATTTGTGGATGTGACTGGCATCATTTTAGGAGCAGAACTCTCATTTTGGTCTCTCTGGAAAATCCACAGCTGTGTGCCAGTGTAGTAACACCGACTGCAGTGGAGCTGCTTATTTCCAACTGAAATTTCCTTAAACTAGGAAATCAAGACCTCCAAGTTTCCAGCATTGTCCCCAGACTTCACATGTCCAAGTCACACTGCAGTTTATGACACACCACACACTCCATCGGATCACGTTGTAGCTTTGCATTTTAGAACAGCGAGCACACAGATGAATTGCAACCGGTAATAACAAGAAGGGGATGGGAAGGATACTGGGACAGATACAATCAGTTACCTATACCTGGAGATTAAAGACCGGTTCTAACAGTGAGATCATCTTAACGACTTCCGAAGTTGCAAAAGCTTTTTAAGCAGGAGAGTTTTGTATAAAGCCCACAGTAACTTTCTGCTAAGGGCCAGCAGGTGTCAGCAGAAAACACCAGATTAAATAACATCTTACTCGAGCACAGCAGACAAGACAGATGATCAAAATGACAGCGCAGGAGCAGAGCAGGATCTTCCCTCTGACCCATCCAAAGCCTTCTTCACAGAATCACAGAATCTCAGGAGTT
>NW_010196056.1:0-14715 GCF_000695765.1 Mesitornis unicolor
GCAAAGGCAAACCCATTTGTGGGATTGCTTTTGCTCAAGGACCTCCAAGTACTTGGTGGGTGATGCTAAAGGATGGTGAAGTACAATGTATACCTCAGGTGAACTTAACTCTGGGAGAGAATACTAAGTTTTGAGGTGTATGATATTAATACCAACAGTGTTCATTGAGTGTCTTTCAGGATAATGCAGCGAAGATGACCACACCTAGTTTCATCAAGTGGTGTCCACTGACATCTCAAGGTGAACCTGCAACCTGTGGGCACAAACCACGACGAATGCTTTACCATCTCTTCTGCCCTGAGAGACTGTTATGATAGACGCAAATGTAGAACTGTGAATTAAGTGAACTTAATGAACTTTTGTGTACACAGTAGTGACCTGAGTATGACAGAGGTGGAATGCAATAACGGGTGGAATGTCCCAGTTTAAGCTAAATAGAACTAATTTTGTATTTAGTGATTTTGCTTTTCAGCTCAGTCTCTTTCAAGTTACTGAACTTGTTGAAAACTAGCAGCATGTTTTTCCCAAACAGCGCTGCTAGATGATATGCTCAAGGTCAGTTGTCTCATCATGTCTGTGCCTACGGGGGGAGAAGTGGACCCAAAACGGACCAACTAGTTATTCCATTTCACATATGTCATACTCAGTATAAAAACCGAGGGATCACCAGGGTCTCAACCCCTTTCTTCCATCTTGGAGCCCTTCCTTCTCGGACCCTTCCATCTGTTTCAATCCTGCAGAGGCCGAGGCCTGAGCGGAATCCTACTGGTTCATCTGCCGCTGATCCTGATTTGTGTGTTCTGCATCTTGCTCCCACCTGCTGCTGAGTTTGGTCTGGGACTTTTTCAGTGCCTGGCTCCTCAGAGCCACTGGTGATGTATTTGTCATTAGGAGGAGGGTGGGGGAAGGATTTTATATTGGTTTTGTATACATTTGTACGTATTTGCATATATTTCATTATTTTTTCTATTTACAATATTATCCTGTAGTGTTAGTATTATTGTTTCATTAAATCTGTTTATTTTCCAACCCGTAAAGTCTCTCTCCCTTAATCTCTTTTTCTCTTCCTTTCTGGGGAGGGGAGAGGGGTTAATAGAGAGCGTCTGCCCAAAATTTAGTGGTTGACCCAGCCCTAAACCACGACAATAAGGAAATAAAATATTAACTACTGGAGGACTAGTCAAATATCAGTGTCTCCAACCTGATTCCCATTGCATCAAAATCAGTTGTCATCTTTTCTAGCTTTACTTCTAGTAAGATTTCATAATTTATCACATGTAGGCTTTATTTTCCCTAATTATCTCTGGTTAATAACATTTTATTTTTGAAGTAAAAGAAAAAATAATAATTTACTATTGTATATACAAAATATATTTTCTTTTTTTTGAGTCTCCTAACAGTCACCAACTGCATTCTTTCATGTTTGAGGAAAAAAAACCCATTACACGCAGACAAAAGGCAGTGAAACTGTCACTGATCACGGACATGCATTCAGTAACTACATCATCAAGCTTTTAGAAATATTTACGGCATGTGAGTAATCAGGAGATTCAATGTGCTCTTGCTGCCAGTTTAAACTAATTGAAGAAGTACTACAAAGAAATCAACAGAAATCACCTGTGCAGAGCAACTTCCTAAGTAACTGACATGGGAAAGAAAGCTGCAAGTATATAGCTCCACTAATGTTATTAATCTGAATGACTAGCAAGAAAAGAAAACAATAGATGCTGACAGTACACATCATGAGCAATGAATCCATTTACTTTGACCGTGACAGTTTAGAAAGGACATTTATCTGATCACATGGTTAAATACCATAATTATCTGCATAAAAAAGTGGGGCACCATAGCCCCATTCTTTTTTTTTTTTGTTAAAAACGTATTTTCTTTCTTTTTATTTTTTTTATTCTTTCATTCTTAATTTCCTTCCTTCCTTCCTTCCTTCCTTCCTTCCTTCCTTCCTTCCTTCCTTCCTTCCTTCCTTCCTTCCTTCCTTCCTTCCTTCCATCCTTCCTTCCTTCCTTCCTTCCTTCCTTCCTTCCTTCCTTCCTTCCTTCCTTCCTTCCCCTTCCACTTTTCCTTCCTCTTCCCCTTCCTTTCTCTTCCCTCTCTTTTCACAGAATGGCTGAGGCCACAATGGACCTCCAGAGGTCATCTTGGTCGACCCACCTGCTCAAAGCAGGGTCACCTGGAGTCAGTTGCTCAGCACCACATCCAGATGGCCTTTGAAGATCTCCACAACCTCCTCCCTGGGCAACCTGTGCCAGTGCTAGGTCACTGTCACAGTAAAAACTGTTTCCAGTTTGTCATGGAACCTCCTGTGTTTCAGTTTGTGCCTACTGTCTCTGGTCTTCTCTTTGTCTTCCTTCCATTCTGCTTCCTTTCCTTATTTTTTCTCCATCTTTCTCTCTCTTGCTTATTTGTCCTCCCATACTAGAGGGACAACACAGCAGGGCAGAGGCAATGTAGGAGGTTTCTGGAATGCATTGATGATAACTTCCTTCTTCCAGTGACAGAGAAACCAAGGAGAAGTGCTGTGCTGGACCTTATTCTCACCAACAAGGAGGAACAGGGGAATGTGAAGTTCAAGGGCAGCCGTTGGCTGCAGTGACCATGAAATGGTCTAGTTCAAGATACCTAGGGCACTGAGGAGGGCTTACAGCAAGCTCTGGATTTCAGGAGAGCTGACTGTAACCTCTTCAGGGTCCTGCTTGGCAGAGATAAGGCCCTGGAGGGAAGAGGGTGTCAAAAAAATCTGGTCAATATTAAAGGATCACCTCCTCCATGCTCAGGAGTGATGTATCCTAACAAAGAGGAAGTCAAGCAAAAATGCCAGGAGGCCTGCATGGATGAACAAGAAACTCCTGGAAGAACACAAGCAAAAAAGGAGGCCTACAAAGGACAGAAGCAAGGACAAGTAGCCTGGGAGGAATACAGAGAAGTTGTCCAAGTATCCAGGGATCAGGTTAGGAAACATAAGGCCCTGATAGAATTAAATATGGCCAGGGATGTCAAAGGCCACAAGAAAATATATGTTGGTGATAAAAGGAAGACTAGAGAAAATGTGGAAGGAAATGGTAGACCTGGTTACTCAGGATATGGAAAATGCTGAAATACTCAATAACTTCACCTCAGTCTTAACTGTTAAGTGCTCGAGGCACACTGCCCAAGTCACAGAAGAGAAAGGCAGGGACTAGGAGAATGCAAAATGACCCACTGCAGGAGAAGATCAAGTCTGAGGCTATCTAAGGAACCTGAAGGTGTACAAGTCCATGGGACTTGATGAGATGCATCCACAGGTCCTGAGAGAACTAGAAGATTTAGTTGCTAAGCCACTATCCATCATATTTGAGAAGTCATGGCAGTCAGGTGAAGTTCCCACTGCCTGGAAAAGGGGAAATATAACCTCTATTTTTAGAAAGGAGAAAAAAGGAAGACACAGGGAACTACAGGCCAGTCAGTCTCACTTCTGTGCCCAGAAAGATCATGGAACAGATCTTCCCAGAATCTATGCTAAAGCACATGGAAAATAAGGAGGTGAGTGGTGACAGCCAACATGTCTTCACTGAGGGGAAATCATGCCTGACAAATCTGGTAACCTTCTATGAAGGGGTCACAGCATTGGTGGATAAGGGAAAAGCAACTGATGTCATCTACCTGGACTTGTGCAAAGCATTTGACACTGTGTCACACAACATCTGTGTCTATAAATTGGAGAGGCGTGGACTTGATGAATAGACCACTTGGTGGTTAAGGAATTGGTTGGATTGCCGCATTCAAAGGATTTTGGTCAATGGCTTGATATCCCAGTGGAGAACAGTGACAAGTGATGCTGCTCAAGTGTTGGTATTGGGATTAACGTATTTGTCAGTGACATGGATAGTGGTACTGAGTGCACCCTCAGCAATTTTGCTGATGACACCAAGGTGGGTGGTGGGGTCGACATGCAGGATGAAAGGAGTACCAGCCAGAGGGGCCTTGACAGCCTGAAGAGGTGGGCCTATGCAAACCTCATGAAGTTCAACAAGGACAAGTGCAAGGTCCTGCACCTGGGTTGGGACAATCCCAAGCATAAATACAGGTTGCTGGAGAATACGTTGAGAGTAACACCAAGGAGAACCACTTGGGGTGTTGGTTGATGAGAAGCTCAATGTGAGTTGTCTATGTGTTCTTGCAGCCCAGAAATAGCAACCATATTGTATATTTACAATATCATAACTGGATGAACTGATGAGAGGAGGGCAGTGGATGTGGTCTACCTTGACTTCAGCAAGGCTTTCAACACTGTCCCCCATGACATCCTCAAAGCCAAACTTAGTAAGCATGGATTGAATGACTGGTTATTGAGATGAAGCCAAACTTAAGAAGCATGGATTGAATGACTGGTTATTGAGATGGATTTGGAACTGACTGAAGGGCAGACCTCAGACAGCTATGATCAGTGGGGCAGGGTCTATTTGGAAGCCCATGTACTTGGCTCCCTTCCCCAGCTCAAGGAAAAGGAACTACCAGAGGCAGTCAAGTGTAGGGCCACTAAGATCACTAGGGAACTGGAGCATGTCCCATACAAGAAAAGGCTAGGAGAGCTGTGTCTGTTTAGCCTGGAGAAAAGGAATCTGGGGGAGGGGGGCGTGGATTTCATTAATGCTTATAAATATCTAAAAGGACGGTGTCATGAGGATGGGATCAGACTCTTCTTGGTTGTGCCCAGAGACAGTACAAGAGGCAATAGTTACACACTAGAACACAGGAGGTTCAACCTAAACATAATGAAAAGCTTTGCTGTGAGAATAACAGACCACCAGAACAGGCTGCCCAGAGAGGTTGTGGAGTCACCTTTTCTGAAGACATTCAAAACCTGCCTGGATGTGTTGCTGTGTGATCTTCTTTAGGTGATCCTGCTCTGGCAGGGGAGGTTGGACTAGATGATCTTCAGATCTTCAGACTAGGGATCCCTTCCAGCCCCTACCATTCTGTAATTCTATGATCAAGAGAGATGGAGAGGGACTTCTTAGAAGGACATGTAGTGATGGGATTCAAACTGGAATGGGGTAGATTTAGATAAGATATTAGGAAGAAATCCTTCACTATGAAGGTGGTGAGACACTGGAACAGGTTGCCCAGGGAAGTTGGGGATGATTCCTCCCTGGAAGTGTTCAGTGTTGGGTTGGATGAGGCTTTGAGCAACTTGGTCTAGTGGAACATATTCCTGCCCATGGCAGGAGAGTTGGACTAGATGATCTTTAAGGTCCCTTCCAACCTAAACCATTCTATGATTCTAGGACTTTCTGATTTGTTTTTTAATCCTTTATTTTTAGCAAAATTTAACTATCTTTGGTTAATTATTAAAGCTTTTATTCAGTTTTGATAACTTTCTGGAAAAACATGCAGTGGAAATGTATTATTGATCTGTGCCATCATCTCCATCATATCGTCACCATGAGAGAGGGAAATTCTGAAGAATGAGAACATTGTGTAATAAAATGTCTAGTTCATACACTGTGATGACCAAAATACTTTACTCAAAATTGCAAAGTCACATATTTCCCCAGAATGTGGTTTCTGTGTTTTACAGCACTCTCCTGGGAGGGATAAGAGATTTATTTGTGTTGAAGAAATCAAACTGGCCTCAGAGTGAGTACTGTCATTCTAAAGGTATTCTATCAAAGCTAGATGGTGGTCCAACCATCTTCCCTAGCTGTGCTTTAAAACAAGGGCAAAATTTACTGCTTATAGGAGGCTCTAAGCTCCATATCCTAATAAAACTTCACTTAGGGTTTCAGGAACTTCCAGTGCTTCAGGCGGAAAATTTATACAGAAAGTTTGTTCATCTGTGTTCCTGAAAAGAAGAGTCCTGTGCCACAGTCTCTCCCTGTATGTGTTTGGCTAAATGTAACAAAAATGCAGGGGAAATGAAAGTCCTTTTTAAGTCCAATTTTACTAGTCAACAATACTCAAGGTAATCATGATCTGTTTGATTTAAGTTTGTTTCAGAATGTTCAGGGGATTTTACTGAATACATATTTACTATCTTTATTATCAATGCTGCACTGTTTTACAGGTTTTTCATCATTTTGACAGATGGGTGTATGTTGTCTTTTTACAGCCATCATTTCTTTTTAATAATCATTACTGTCTACATTATTTAACCAAGCTTTAATTGCTTTGTGCTGTTAGCAGACACCAGAGGATAACCTGTACTTCCTGTTATTTTTTCTTTCTTGTAATAGACTATTAACATTTTTAGGCTACTTACATATTTACATACTTGCTATTCTTTTTTAAAAAGGAAAATACTGAGACCTCCAGTAGACTCCCTCACTGCAAATATCATTCTACTTTCCCTGTGAATAAATGTTCCTCAAATAAATCGGTAGCCCTTGTCTGAACTTCATGCGTTACCCAGTCTCAAAAGAATACTTAGAACTAATTCTTGTTTGTTCTTAAAATAATCATCCTGGGTCTATATATTTGAAAGGAACCTACCATGTTAAATTATTTTGTAATTATAGTCTGCTTTTGAAAATAATCATAGGGAGAATAATATTTTACCAGTAGAGGGAAGTATAACTCTAGCAAAATATTTTTCTTTTGCATTATTTATTACATGCTGGACAAAGAAATTTTTTTATTAGGATTCCTTTGTATTAATTAACCACAGCTAGACAAACATTTCCAGTGCTACAAAAACATAAGAATCCAAATGGCAATGCTAATGGAATATTTATAGCCCTAAGTGTTTCCTGGAGACTGACTGAAATTGCTCATTAAAAAAAAAATAAAAAAAATCATCAGATCTACTTGGATCAAGATTAGGTACTTTGTCACTAATTTCCTGCATGCATTGAATGAACAGTTTGTGCATATACAACCATGTGTAGTATTGTTTCAGAATATGGGCTTAGAAAAAAATTATTCCAGTAAAATCATACCAACCTTATTTCCACTGCACTTAGAAAATTACATTAACCTATTTTTAGTTTTTATAATCTGAGCAGAGGCTCTGACTTTCCATAAACAGAGATAGGCATGTCCAGAAAAAAATCATGAAGCTCACAGTCCTCCAAAACTGTGTATGAGCTACCTTGCCCCCAAAGATTTTTACTTACCACTACTAAATAGGGAGTTAAACAATTTCTTTACTCCTAATTTAGAGTACATTTATAATGTAACATCTCGTGAATCTTACCATTTCTGATCCGTTCCCTTCCCACCTTTCTTTATTTTAGCTTGTTAGTTTGCTATTTCTCTGCAACAGACTCTCTCTTCTGCAATAAATGACATCACAGAACCTCAGGAACAATAAGCACACAAATTACATCCTTAATTAGTGCTGTTATAATACAACCCAGCAATACATCCCTTAAATAGAAAATAGATTACATTCACTAATATGCTCAAGTACAATCTTACCATCTACAGTACTAGAAGGCTACATATATATTCTCATAGGACGTTATTTTAAAGGTTTAGATTGTGTGCACCATGGACTACTATATGGATTTCAAATGAACTTTTTATGCAAATAAAGTTGAATTGGTACCATTATTTATTATCTCTCTTTTCTTTCTTCTCATCCTCACCCTAAAATAATGCATATATTTAAATTATATCAAAAGGCTGAAGACTTAGAGGAATTTCATTTACAATTTTTTGAGAACTTCCCTAAAAATTACCATAACAGCAGTATTACCATTGTTTTTCTTTCTATAGTACTATTTGTGGAAAAAAAAAAAACTTCCAGAAGCAAGGAAAGATAATTTACTATGTTCACAAACTTATGCATATCAGTATGTCACATATAACTTCCATGTTCTTCATGTCATGCTATTATTGTCTAGTCTTCTCTGCTATTAGACATTTAAAGCGTTATGACTTTAAATTCTGTATGTATGGCACTTTTTTTTCCCCAATGGGAATTCTGAAATTATCTCTGCAGAATCCTTATAATATGACAGCAAAACCATCCATACAGTGGCATACAGAATAAAATAAACTGTTCACTTGTGTGAGCTTTCAACTTTAAAGGTGTTAGTTACTCTTTATCTGAAACAAACTTTTCTCTGTTAGTTTCTCTGTTAATTAAAAAGAGATGCACAATATTTTATGGAATACAGTTTGTTGGTTTTTTTTAAATTAGATAACAGAAACACATACTTCTGACAGTGCAATTTTTATGTGGACTATTCTCATCTTGATATCAATATAATAGTTTTAATCATCATTTTGAGTACATTTAAATAAATACTCTTTGAAGCTTGGAGACAAAACTAAAATACTGCCTAAATTATTCCTGCTTTCAGGATGTTCACAATAATATAAATTATGTAATCAGTGAGGTACATTAGAAAAGCCTATTAACTAAGTGAAAAAAGAGGCTATAATTATGCTATATAAGATAAATTAGCATATATTTGATTTGTTAGTACTGTTTTCCATCACTGACAAATAGATTATACAAAAATACTGTTCACTTAGCAGCAGATTTGATTAAAACTGCAAATACTGCATCTAAGTGTTGCTAAAGAGTAACCTTTGTTGCTTAGTAACACCACATAAAATCCAAGTGGTGACATAGAAAGCTAGAATCCTGCTGACTATTAATCACTGAATTTGCTCTGCTATGAACATTTTGCTTAGTTTTGTTTGGTACACACACACAGTTTTAATATTTCCTTATAAAATTTGCCATTAGCATTATCACAGTCCTTTTTACATTAATCTGCATATATTGTAATTAGATCTTGCATAATAGAGTGTAACATTTTTATTAATATATGAAAAACAACATTCTGGTATATAATAAAAATGGAAATTAAAGAGCTTTACCTTTCTATACAGAACATGAAAAAAAGAATTTTTTATCAAATACAAAGATCCTTATTAGGAAGTGATAGGTAAAAAGTGTTGATCTTCTAGTACCATGGTTTTGTTTACAATCTGATCAACATTTGGCACTTAAAATTTAATATATGGTTGTCCAATGTTGTATTTTTTATCAGAAGCTGCCAAGATACAGAAGTAAAACTCTTATAAGGGATTTTGAAATTACGATTTGGAAGGAATTAGAATTATTTGCATGGTGGCTTTAAAAATAGATCCTCACTCATTATCTCCTGATATTTCTTGCTATTTTACTAGGTTTTCAGTATTTATGTTAGAAACATGAGGGGCTTTGGTTTTTCATCTGACTAAGAAACCTGAGACTACATCAAAAGACTGAATTTCTTTCAGAATTTGGACACTAAAATGTAACAGAAGACTAGCTTCAGGTGGAAAAAGCACCAGCATTTAGTTACTCTAAGTGTATGGAGAAGATGTTTGATAACAATAATCCTTTCCCCTTAGGAATAAATAGTCACGGTATTGTGAGAAAACAGACTTAATTTAGGGTGGTGCAGTCATACGTTGATACACAACTTGAGTTGTGACTTCAATTATAAATTCCTGTTTTCTCATGTTTCTAACTTTGCTCTGGGCTAAACAGTGTTGCACAAGGTATACATTTACAGAATAAGCTATTAGAGTTTTGTTTTAAAAAAAGGGCATATAGAAGAACCAGTACTATTCTTTGTGACAGAAATGCTGACTAAATATAGTTTGACTGTGACTCAAAACAGTATATGTAAAGATTTCCTAATATTTTTGCCATCTTGGAAAAAGAAAACAAACAGGATAGCCATCAGGACTCATGATATACAATTGTGATATGGAAACTGAAGACACTGCATCTACAATCAAAACACGTTGATGACAGAAGACCAGGATAACCTCCCTTAGATAATCTGAAGAACAAATAAATAAAATGCATCATACTCTATAGGAGTAAGTATGAAAAGTGGTTGGCAGATACTGATATTTACAAAGAGAACAAAAATTGATCTATTTCCTCCTGAATTTAAATTATGCATGTTTTGTACTTATATATTTTTAGAAAAAATATTTAAGGAAAAATATAAAATCCTCAAGAAATGAAATAACCATATGTTGTGAACTCACACAGAAGTATACAGTGTTGAATGACAATAGCTGTTATGTTGTATTAAAGAGAAAATATTAGACCGTGGAGGAATCATAACTGAAATTTATTGAATGTTGGGAGCAGTCTTAGTATCTCAATCTTCAATTCTGACCTTGGCTTGAAAGTTGAAGTGAGGTAATGAAATTAGATGATATCACAGAGTTGGAAGTCATTTTGAATAGAGGGGAGCAGTGAAATATTATACATATATAAATGAATAGCCTTAGGGAGTGAAGTAATAGAATGAGGGGGAATATATGGGAACAAAGTGAAAGTCCATTCATTTAGAAACTCAGAACAAGAATCTCTAGTGCAGTCTTGGACCTGGAAACAAACTGGAATTCTCTCACCTGGAAACAAAAAAAATAATGGAAAGAACAGATATTTGTATATTTATAAAGTATGTTTATAAGGATGATAGTAAAACAATAATGGAATAAAGCTGTGAAAAGGGCAACTATGGTCTCCCAAATAAGTAAGCGAAATGCTTCCAGCTAAGCAGAAGCCTTTGTACCTTTGTGCAAGACAAGAGTAAGACCTCATTTAGTCAGTGTACTTACTTAGATACTAAAGGATTACAGGTTACTATGTAGATTTATTTTAAAAGTAATTTTAAAAAGAAACTAGCAAAATGTGACTCATGTAGCAAATGAAATTCAGAGATTGTTTCTATCCTGCCAAGTAAGTACATTAAGGGAAAAATTCTATCAGTTGATCCCAGACTATCCACACTGCTTAGTTTCTTGACTTTAGTTTGAACTAATCTAATTGCCTTGACATTGTTCTGAAGACAGTTCACTCCAATGACCACTTTTAAAAGTCTATGAGGACAACAAAGAGACAGACACCATTTGACCTGCTCTACTTTTTATCAAAAACTATATTAGAAGTCTTTGCATCACAACACTAATGATATTTATCCGCAATGTTTTCTAGAGTCACAACAGCAGCATATCAGTCATAATGGAAATCCATGGACAAATTTTGTGCCACCAGTCTGCTCTAGAGTAAGCTGTCTCTAAATTTTGTCAACATACATCTCTGTATTCTTCCTGACCACAAGTAGAAGGATGATGCCCTGGAACTGATGTGTTTAACAATATAGACAATATATAGCCAGTGGCAATATATTTGCTCTCTAGAAATGCACCAGGGAACAAATATTCTGAAAAGAAATATTCATCTTAAGGACACTGTGGGCACAATAGGTTAAGTATATATAGAGTCCCAAATATACTGCAAATTAAAAGTAGTTATTTAATAATGACGCAAGTGAAATTCTGGAGCAGCAACCCAAAGAAAACGGTGAACATAAGAAAATACAAATAGTTTTAAGACAAAACATAATGATTTTATGAAAGAGACAAGACTCAACAATAAAGGGAATTGTACTCAGGCTTATGTCCATAAAGTGAGCATATTCATGATTTAATAAAAGGTTATAGTTTATGTATAAAAGATTCATATGGTTCTGATTTTTAGTAGCACTAAACTTCACAAACTAAAGATGAACTTTAAGCCTGGTCTTCCCAAAAGCTTGTTAATCTACTAAATTTTAACTATCTACATGCTGAGTAACTTCTTCAGTGTTTTTAAAGAGACTTTCTTCATTGCCAACAGAGTCCATCCAAAACTCCTCTGACACATACTTCAGATACCTTATCTCAGAGTCACCTTTTGAAGAAACTATTTTTTCTCTATTGATTAATACATGAATATAGACAGTACTAATGCCTAAATATTTAACTTTTACACAAATATGTATAACTAAAGAGTAAATGTTTTTGAAATGTACGTTTGAAAATCTAGCAGTAGCAACTTCTCAGATGTCATTCATCATGAAAGAAGTATAGTCATTAATGATTTTATACACTTCTTTTACTTCTTACATGCATTTATCTTTTATATATATACACACACACACACATATATACATACATATATATAAGTGCAATTTAAAAATAATTTTTAAATTAACACTGCCAAGGGATAAAAACCTTGAATGTGATCCATGAAATAACTTTTCCCATCTTAAAATATTAGCTTTTCTCTATATTTTTAGTCCCCAAAATTTCAGGTCTACAATAAACTGAAATTATATCTCTTGAAGCAATATTGGAGGAGAAAATTAGACTAATAAAGATTTCTCTGTGATCCCTTATTTTTTAAAAAAATAGAAACCGTTTTTGGAGGAAAGCTTACACTGGCTGTCTAGAAGTGTAGGAATATCACAATGATGACTCATTACATAAGATTATCCAAATCCATACCAAAGTGTAAACTGTTTGATATACAGAGGATATAAAGTTCCTCATTGGCTGCAACATCTTCCTCTCTCACAGGAAGAGTGACTAGCCTTCTCTTGAATTCGTGAACCTATGTTAAAGTGTTATTTATTCTTCTGGTTTTATCCCAGTATCTTACATCATTGTCATTTCTTACAAACATGAAAATAGTTATATTGACCTTTCAGATGAAAGATAACCATGACCAGAGTTATATCTAGAGGGGTGAGCAACAGAAAAGGCAGGAGAGATCACCAGGACATAAGAAGTATGGAACTATATTTAACAGCCTTCTCTTTCAAGCAGTTTTGAACTGTATTACAGAGACTTAGTGAGACAGAGGTGGTGACTTCACATTTGTAGAATATTTTTTCCTCCATTAATTTATTCAAGCACGGCCTGAATACAGATAAGTATGAGGACTTCTATACTGTATTTGGTGAGGAAACCATCTGTGTGGTATCTTCTTGTGAGAAGAGCCACACAAAAAACCCGATGACATGCAAATACAATTATTTCCTTAATTCCTTTCCTTGACCTCAGTTATTTGCAGCTCAGTTACCCTCAATGGATTTACTTATATACCTAATTAGCCCATCTGAATTCCATTTCTTGTTAAACCTTGAGTGGATATAAGCTTTAATGAATCCATGGTGCTGAGTTCTGAGGTTTACTGATTTTTTTGGTAAAGAATCATCTTTTGGTACTTCACTTAGATTCTGATACTCTTGTTTGATGTTCCCTACTTAATATATTACAATAAACACATGTTGACCTGTGTGTACTATCTCTTCACCAGACTTCGAATTGTAGATTTCTTTTCTATCCGCCTCACTTATCTATTTATAAACAGGGGAGTTTTATCACTCATTCCTCATGTAAAAATTGCTGTGCAACTTTGGTCTTCTTCCTTAATGATCATATTCAAAATGTGTTTGAAACAGGAATTTGCACTGCAAAAGGATTCTATTTTTTAGGTTTTTCCTAATAGTTTCCAACATTTATTTTGAATTTTTGACCACTACCGAACTAGTACAAGTTTTCTTTACTACAAGTTCTCACCTCTGAAACAATAGCCAGTGCCAGGTGCATATAAGTTTGCTTTTTTCCCAACCACTTTATACTTGTCTACACTGAAACTAATTTTCCATGCTGCTGCACAGTTTCTTGATGTCATAAATTTGGTTTTGAAGGTCTTTCTGAAGTTTTGCACAATCTGGCTCTAAGTTCTCATTTCCCAGTATAAATCCACACTATCAGCAACTTTTCTGCACTTACTGCTCACATATGATTTATTAATAAGTATGTTGAACAGCACAAATCCTAGAACAGATCATTAGTGTGCTGTAGTGACCACTAGTGACCATTTATTTTTACTCTGTGTCCTGATTTGTACCAGCTTATTTGACCATTCTTTCCTATCCTTTGGCAGTTCAGTTTCCTTAGAATTTCTGAATGAAGGGATGTGTCAAGAGCCTTGAGGAATTCCAACAAGAGTAACCAAATCATCTTTATCCACATGCTTGTAGACTCTTTCAGATCGTGTCAATAAATTTATAAGGCAAAACTTAAACCAATTAATGCATTACAAATAAATAACTTCATGAAAGTATTAACTAATTCATTTCTTCACAGTGTTTTCTACTAATTTGTTAGTAGTTCTTCAGAGTTCTTCTTAGAAATTTTTTAAAAAATTGGCAAGGTATTAGGCAACCTCCCACCTTTAGGTTTTCATGAAGTTTTAAGAGATGTCAGTATTAGACTAATACATTCTTAAGTGGTCTTACAGCTCTTTGATGAACACTGGTAGATTCCCACAATTAGTTACAGTTCATTTTATGTTTGTTCCACAAGATCTGCAATTAATTTATCTGATGAGTCCTCTACAAATAGGGATTAGGTCATGAGGGAAAAATATTTGTTTCACTGTGTAAGACTAATGTGAAGAATCTACCTTTTTCTTAGCTTCTCTGTGATGATCTTGTGTTCCCTGAGCATTCTATTATGTATTTTGGCCTTACACACTCTCTAGGAACCTTTTTTCCTTTCTTGTGTTGGAAGAAAACTTCAGTACTGGATTTTATCCTTTCTGTTAACTGTTCAGTGAATTATTTGTGGATTTCTTTGTTGTGCTTTTGCATTTATTCTGCTATAACATTTTTTTAATTTTTTCTTAAGTTACACATGCTATCAGATATATTTGATGGCAGTCTTCTTTTTTCTACTAAGAAGTTACCATAAGAACACCTCTGGCTATTTGCCATTGCGAATGGGTTCTGTTTATAATCTGGAAAAGAAAGATATACACATTTAAACTTGGAAAAAAATGAAAATACACATAGAAGAATCCATTTCCATTTCACAGTATAATTGTTTTTCCTGAAGGGGATTTCACTATTACCATTAGCT
>NW_010196057.1:0-23592 GCF_000695765.1 Mesitornis unicolor
TTACTAAAGTCCAGGTAGACAATGTCAACAGTCTTTCCCTCATCCACTAAGCATTAAGACAATGTCATTGAGACATTGTCTGTTCCTAACTCTAGTTTTATCTAGATATTTACACACAAAATATCAATAACACATTTATTCTCTTAGTGATCATTCAGCTGGTTGAAAAGCTAACTTCTTTTAATATTAGCAAGTGAGAAAAGAAAAAAATAGGAAAGGCTTGTCAGGAGAAGAGAAGAAAAAACTCAAACACAGGGTGGTTTTGCTTCAAACAGAATTCTTGGAAGGTACATCGTGTATGCAGAAATTCACAAGTCTGACAAAACTAGCAATGGCCTAAAAAGAGCACAGGGAGTAACATCAGAATTTCTGTACACATGGGCTTCAGAAGAGTCTTACTCTTGGAGGCATCCAGTTCTGTCAGAGGTGAATGAAAATCTGATATAATTCTTTGAAGAAAAGCACTGTATTGAAAATTTCCATGTGATCTCCACAGTAGCTAACTTCCCACCAAGACTTTTTAACTGATTCTGATATTTTAAAGTCTTTTAAAAGACTACCTGAAGCAAACACCTGCTGTCTAATCCCAGCTGGATAGGCAGCACTTAAGCATCTGAAACAGATCAAGGAAATAATTTAGCTACTGCATAAAATGTAAGGTAAAGAATTCTTCTTGCACCAAGCACAATTTGCCAGAAATGCAATGCCCTTATGTTCCTCTGTAACAAGTTCTTTTGAAAGTTTGTGCATTTCATTTAGCAGATGGAGAAAGAGAGACAGGAGGATGGGACCCGTAGCATGGCAATAACCAACTTTTTGCTGTAAAAAGAGCACAGAAAATAACAGCTAAGAGACACACTCACATAAACTGCTGTCAAATACAGTGTAATTTTAAGGATTTCCTTCAGCAATAATTGTAATTGGTAGTTACATTATTAATACTGTACATTTTATGGCCTCTGATTAATAAAATACTTGGCTCTCTCAAGTAAGATCACTAAACTGTAAAAAAAGTGTTGAAAACATTCACACTGCATTAGCCCCTCTGGGTGCTGCCCAAATTCATTCAATTTAACTAATATGCCTGGGATTCTTTCCATTACATGAATTTATCTTAATTGTCATTGTGCAAGAGTCAATGGATAGAACAGATTTTTCTACACAAGTTGTTGAATTAGTTGCTGAAGAGATCAAGAATTCTGATGAATGAAAGGAGCTTTAGCTATCTAAACTATCATTCTTATTGTAAAATACATTAAAACAACCATTTAATCATCCTCGTATCTTGAGCCAGTGATTTAGACTGTGATCTGTTATACAAAAGAGTGGGACACGTTATAAAAGTGTTAGCAAAAAAAATAAGATGTAAAGAGAAAGGTGAAGAAAGAGAAAGGTGAAGAGAAATGTACTTGGGGCCAATGGAAAAGCGTAATTTGGAGTCCAAAATTTTATCAGAATGAAAACTTGTTGCACGCAAAGATCTATTTTTGAAGACATAGCAATAGGCTTGTGATGAATTGTAGAGAATGAAATAATTTCTGCAGGCCTCCAAGAAAGGAGAAAAGAGCTAGAAGAGCCAATGAGCTTGAAGATTTGTGAGGCATTGCTGGCACATTTTCCTGAAGCATCTGTATCATAGCCAGAGTTTGTTCCCTGGCATCTGCACGTTGAACCTTCTCTCCCTACTCTCCTCATGGTGGCCTAATCCTTTTCTCTTATCCATAAACTGGAACAAAAGGCACAGAGCAAAAGCTAATGCTATTATGAACAGCATAAGCTTCCACCCTTTTTTCCACTGAATTTCCAGAAACCTGCCCTCATTCCCTCTGCTCACTGGCATTTTATAGCTTCACTGCCCAACTGCCCAGTATTTGGGAATGTTTAGCTCTTCTTTGCTGTCCATTGGATCACCAAATCCAGGGAGCACAGAGTGAACACTGTGAACAGTTCAACTACTAAAAATCAACTATTCTGAGAAATATTTAGAGATTATGAATTGATAGACTCTCTATTGCCAAGGAACATTTAGAGGAAGAGCTAGATGTAGGGACAAGTATAGAAGTAGGAATTTGCTAAGAATTTGGAGAGGTTGGGGTCATGGAAGAATAAGGACTTTGAGGCAAATAGGAAGGGGGGACAAGGAAGAAAGAGAAGTCAACTATCAAGTAGTTGCATGGTCAGGTATATTTTTATCAGCCAGTTCTACTAAAATAGTCCAAATATGCCTGAATAACATGCAGAGATCTCAGTTTTTCTTCACAGAAAGCAAAAAAATACAACAGAAGTGAAATAGAGCTGACATTTACCACTGATGTATTTAGCTGTTGTTAGATTAACACTTTTTTTGAAAAACTGTTATGCACATAAATACATCTTTATATTCTTGAATAATGTTTCTTTTAAATAATTATAATCTGTTTTGTGAATTTTCCCACCCATCTCTTTTTTTTTAAATATAAAAGCCAGGTGTTTATAAATCAGGTGGTTTTTTACCAAGTGTACCACTCCCTGTCTGTAAAGTGAGATGAGAGCTTGATATTTATGTGGTTAAACACGATTTGTGCTTCCTGCCTTTGAGCTGCAGCCATAGATCATACTGTGTTACTTATCTTGCTTACTCTAGCTTTTTGTGATGAATTATTAAAATATGCCTGGAAGCATGGAGCCATTTGGAAGAAGGATCTTACTGGAGAGCAGGAGAGATAAAAGCACTGAGATAAAACAAGCAACCCTATCACCAGTAGATGCAAACAATACTGCAGAGAAGAAAAAGACCATTTTATTAGTCAAATTCTGCTTACAGCTACAGTAGTGAAACCTCATTGACTTCAGTGAATACAGTAGGTTGCTTAAATTCATCAGTTGCTTAGAAAACAGTATAGTGACTATCCAAAGGCAAAACTGCCACATGAAGCTTGGAAATGTAATTTACATTGTTAGTATACCTGCAGCTAGACTGCAAGATGGCTGAAAAAATAGACTAGTGCAGAGAAAAAAAAAAAAGACAAAAAAGACCAAAAAAAGAAACAAAAAAGCGGGGGGGGAAGACACTAGAGGTTGTTACACTAGCTAGTGAAGCCTGATTTCTTGTAAATGTGTATACAGCTCCCTCTGTATTTGGGAGTCTTCATACAGTTTCTTTTTCCGTCTCAAGAGAGGTAAATTACTACAGGAATTTTCTCCCATGGGAAGGACTTGAACGGTCTTGTCATTGTGTTAGGTTAAAATATGCCTCTTTTTTAAGGTAACTAGGAAATAATGTCTCTGTCAAGTATTTCTACCTTTAAGTTTATAATATTATTATTTTAATTTTTTTTTCATTTAGCTACAGCTAATTTTGTCAAAATTTAAACCAACAGCATCAAAGTTCTGCAAGCCGTATGTCCCACATTAAATTTTTTAGATAACTTTCTGGCAAAAAAGGTTTAATCATTTCTAAGAAGAAAGTGAAATGAAATATGTTTTTATGTTGTGTTAAACTCTTAGAGCCACTTCACACAGAAGTCCTGAAGTCTGCAGCAGAATATGAAACTTGAACAGATGACGGACTAGAGTCAGAGATCTGCCTTTTCCAGATTTCCTAAAGATCTTCCTATATTGTAAAGCTACAAAAATTAAGTTTGCATATGCTGAAGTAATGTGGTTCAGAATTTAGCAGTTAAATTCTGAAAAGACTTGCCTTCCCTGACTGTATTCCTGTACCGTGCAGGGCATGCACAACCACTGCATAATAATTCACTGTATTCATTGTACTCCATGAGGAAGTTAGATTGGGTTCTGTTATCACTTCTACTAAGGGAAGGGACATGCTTTTTCTCCCCTAGATTCTGCAAGTTTCTTCTGGACTCCAGCTGCATGGAGGATTAGGAGGTAATGTGATTATTATCCATAATGATAACATGCCTAGAGAGGAAGAACCGAGACAGGAGTCAGAACATGAAGGAACAAAGACAGGAGCAAATTGTCAGACAGGGGCAAGCAAGTGTTGAATCATGCAGTAGAAGCCAGCTTGGAGCAAGGGGGGAAAGAAGAGTGAAAAAGGTGAGAGCAAGAGCAGAGGAAATTACTTGGAACTATGATTTTTGTTGGGGTTTTGGTTGGTTAGGTTTTTTTTCAATGAAGAATAGAAACAATGTAATTTTGTCAAAATAAGGATTTTTTTTACTATATGCAGGTTATTTTAGATCAGTTTGGACTAAAGTCTCCATGTTAAGAAATATTAGGTTTTAAATATTAATTATGTTACTTTTAAGTGGGAAAAAAACCCTAAGCTATTTTAAATTATGGGGGAAAAAAAAGAAAAAAAAAACTTTCCAAAATGTTTTCTCCCCTATATATGGAACCAAAATGTATTCTGAATTCAACGCAATTCTAGGGAAACTTTTTTTCAGTTCTGAACTGCATTTTTAGTAGATAAATTACTTTATTAAAAACATTATGCTTTCACTACAAAAAATGGAGATTAAATAGAACTCTTTGAAATGGAAGTGAATGGAAAATAATTATTTTCCATAAGCAAAATTTGTGAATCACAAAGGGATTAAGAAATGGTTTGCATGTGGCAGTAAGACATAAATGTTATGAGGTTGTGAGTTTAACAGTTGAGAAAACTCGGATTCACTGTTATCTTTTTGCCTTAGCACTTTACATCAGCTGTGCTTGAGCATTAACTGCATGATCCTATTCCACTCTATGAGAATCCCCTTCTATCAGAGCATAAGATGAATGATCTCCAAGATCTATGGAAATACATTTGTCTGCAATACCTTTATAGTAATAAAGGGTATTAACAAAAGTTTGTTATCACCTTTTAAAGGTGAGGATGGCTGGATGCTGTGCCAAAAAAACTAGATTCTCACCTGGCTTCATCTTTCTGGCAATCCAGTAATTACAAAGCACACTCTTGACAGGCAGACAGAATTGATGTGTTTCTGTTTTCTGGGAACCTTACTTGGAATCCAAATGTCTGAGCTGTTAAAACACAGAAAATTGGTTGCAGTTGAAATCAGAGGGAGGCATAGATTTCATCTCCCTTTGCGGGGTGTAAATCACACACCTCACACAGAGGACTTGAACAATATAAATTCATCGAATCTTGCTTGTGAAGCACTCAGGTGCTATACTGCTGAGAAATCCAGAAAGGGTTATGAGGAAATTAATATTTTGTACTTAGAGCAAGATATGGATTATTTATAAGTCAAACCCCAAACCACAGATTTCAAGATTAAACCAAACTAAAATAGTGGCTGGCTTTGCCTTTTTTCTTTTAAAGAGTCCTGTTCAACTGATATCCTGAATAGTAAAAAATAAGTTCTGGAAGAAAAAATAAGTTATTATATAAATAACTATAAAAGGCATATTGGACTTAACACAGTGAAGATGAAGTAATTATGATGTGCTAATTTTGGGGTGCCTTGCTTTGCTAGTTTTTATTCTTCCTGCACACACTGAAGATTTTTTAATACTTTAAGGTAACTCTGAAGTAAAGTAAAATTAGTAGGAAAGGTTATAGTACAAAGCTGAAATTTACAGCACTGTTGACTCACTCATTTTGCACTTAATACAAAAAAAATGAAAATCTACAAAAATCATTGAAACCTCAATCTTTGTCCCTCTTCCAAAGATCACCTATTCATTTTAAAAAGCAACCAGACTGTTAGAAACAGAAGAATCTCCTTTCTCTTCAGTGCATTTCATAACAGCAAAGGTACAGAGGAAGAGGAGATTACAAAACTGAGTGTTGACAACTGCTGCAGTTTATAGGGAACTCAATCCTGCATGGGACTGAGAAGCATACTCGGTGTCTTTCTTGAGTCATCAGGAGACTTTAGGAGACAAAATTTTCTTGAGACCAGGTGATCCTAAACATGAATTCGACATGAAGACATGCATCACTGTCAAGAGGCAAGGGTTTTTTCCTTGAGGTTGAAATTAGGATCCATTCATAGTCTAGGTTCCTTTGGGATTAGGCAATGACTCAACAAGGTTTCCAGGACAACAGCCTAAGTGCTATTCAAACAGCAATTTCAATATGTGCAATCTCATCTGCAGTCTAGCCCAAGAAACTTTTTCCATTCAAATGCCCCACAGAACTGATAATGACAAAAGCCACCAAAATCCTGAGTGTGCGCCATAGTAAGGCATAGAGAAATGCAGAAAGAAGAAAAACAGGACAAAGTTCTCTCTAGAGTAAATTTTAGAAGGTCTTCAAAATAAAAATTAAAAATAAAAATCTCCTTTTCAATAATAGAATGTGAATAAGAGAAGAACTTTTGCTGATAGTACCTTAAGACTCTTCTGCTTTTTCTCATGTGTACTACACCTTCTGTGATGGGTTGTAAGGCACGTAGTGTGTTACACAGACTTACAGCTTAGTGAATCATACATGTGCCTTCTGTCAAAGGTAACAGGAAAACTAGACTACTAATTCTGTGTAAACACCTTACTACACAGCCATACATACTGCAGATTTTAGACAAACTGAAGTAGCAGTTTTAAAATATTTAATCACCTTATGAATTCATAAATATTTCTTAAATGTCTCTATAACACCAACTTATGAGGTGTGCAGCTATAGCATGTTTGCAATGTAAAAGGAAAGAGAAAATGGACAGATAAATGAAATGCACTCAAGTGTACAACAAGGAGACAATAATACACTGTTTACAGTGTGCCTTTCAGAACCTATACAGAAACTTAGAGGTGCTCTTGCTAAACTAATGTGCCACAAGTGAAATACCCTGGAACCCAATAAATATATTGCAAATTTTGCAGTAAATTAGAGGCAGATCACTTAGCATAGACATTTACTTTATTTAATTAGCTAAATTCTACAATTTGTAAATACAGACAAAATTTCTAGACATAGTTTTTCCATGAGGTTCACTGCAAAAATACTAATAACGGAAGCTAAGCTATTAGTCTCCCCATTTGATAAATTGTATGCAAGTCTTCAGGTGTACAGAGACATATAATAATGCCGATTCTATGCAGCTAAGCCTTAACACTTAAATACTGTTTGTTTATATGTATTCACTGCTATTAAGATATTCCTCAAAAGCAGTGGTTTGAATGTCAAGTGAAAACCTATTAGCACTCTACAGCAATGAACTGTAAACAGATCACATTTCAGACTAAGCACTAGTAACAGTATCCAATACCCTAAATTCACTCTGGTGTTTTTAGCAAAAGTTACTTTTTGTAAGTAAGCTCATGTAAGAAAGTTCTGTGAATGCAACACTTGGTCACTTTGATGATGAAAATGTGAGCAATTTCCTTTACTAAACTTGTCAGTAGGACAAAGAGACCCATTGGTCAGCAAAATATCTACATATTCAAAAAGGTGAATCTATCCTTGATTTAGTCCATTTTGACACTGCTTTTTTCCCCAAATGAATTAGAGGCAAAAGAAACTGGAGGAATAGAAGAGAAGCAGAAGAAAATTGGATTCAAGTGGATTGGACAGAAAAGCTAATGTATACTTCACAAATAGGTGCTTTTTCTGAGGAGAACAGACCGAAATACAAGATATAATGTGAGTAATCATGCTCTTACAAGAAAATCAGGCCAGGATCTCCAACTGATGGGGGAGACTACTATCATTTAATCTTGAATAACTAGTTTAAACTTGATCTCTTTTCCTTCCTTGGTAGTGTTTTCACATACATTGGAAAGTATGCTGTCTATGCTGGGAAATGTAAATGGACACTTTTAATTGAGTTTTCCCTTAGCACAAACTCCTACAGATATTTTCAAGATTATGATTTTCCTCTTCCAAACACATTAAGTCTAAAAATCGCAGTCCTTGAGCCCACTTCAAGAGCTTTCTAACATATATGTCTAGCATACAAAAGAATCAAAGAATACTAAAACTTCTTTTTTTATAGAAAGTCAATGGAATTATATCTCGTATCAAAGGGAACAGGAAAGAAGTGAGGTCAGTTACTCTCACACAAGTTTTCTGACATAGTTAAATGTTTGAACCATGAAAGCTTAAAGGTAGCTTTGTGGAGAAGCTACTAGCTTAAAATAAACCTCTTCTGAATGTTTTATGTGTTAATATTTACTGAAAGATAACCTGGAGCTCTTGGTTTATCTTGTTTTTGTCTAGGTGAGGAGAGATTTTCAACTTTTTTGGATTTTTTTTTTCAACCCTGCTTTGTGACAGGTAAAAATACATTCAAACAACCAACATGTAACTCAGTCACTTTCTGCAATAGGTCAGTTTGATTATATTTACATAACTAAGTAATTATTTGTTTACATTTTTCTGTTGAACATTAGAGGACATGAATAAAGCAAAGTTGTAAAGTTACTCTCTTGCCTGCCATGAAAATGTTTGTGTTTGAAAGAATAACAGTTGTCTTATCACTTCCTATATACTTCTAAATATTGGAATAGTTAAATGAGTCTTTTGAAATAATAAATGCATATTTTATACATTATTAGTCACACTTCTACACTCCATTATTTGTATGAAAGATGCAATTGGAAGGGTTTTTTCTTGTGGTTTTTCTTTTAATCTTCTGCATTGGTAAAGATAAAATTCAAATTATGAATATTTTCAACACCCAATAACATTATCCTGACCTTGCTGGAAGCGGGAATCTTTATTCTGAAAATTCATAATATTCACTCATATTATTCCCTCTGGATGTTGTTACCTCTCACTGTACTTTATTTGCAAGCTCTTGGACTTACAATGCAGAATAATACAAAGAAATAGTCACTAGTAAATCCCACCAGGCATTCTTCTTTTTTTCTTCTTTTCCTACTTCTTCAAAGGACAGATTGCATCTAAGAAATTCTCTGAGCAGTTCTAAGTTACATGTCTGTATTTTCATTTTCTAATTTGAAAAACAAATGACCACAACTCTTCGGACTGCAGAGAACAAGAGAACATTCTGGGCATATATTTCAAAATATATTGTGGATATGTTTTTCATGGAAAGGTCATGGCCCTTCCAAGAGGAAAAAAATTAACAAGGGGATTGAGCCAACCTTTTTAAAGAAAAGAGTCTTACAGAATACAATCACCCTACCAAGCAGTAAGCTTAGTTGCTATACAAGTTGTGTGTAAAAATATTTCTTGCAGACAACTAGATCACACAAATAGGATTTCCTCTGCAAACAACTGAAATGGTTTATATTAGACCAGCTACGATGCAAGACCATTTTAAAAAATTATTTTATTATTGTGGAGTAGCACCTGGCTCTACTGAGTCTTCATTTGATGGATTCTGCAACCCTTTTCTGCAATGTAACTGTTTCTACCCAAGCAGAATAAGAATCAGTGGCATTTCCACTGGCTTGTGAAACAGGAAACTGCTCAGCTTTTTAAAAAAAGTTCAGGTCCTATTAGTTCATTTCTTTACACAACTACAAGTAACTTCAGGCTGGTGTTTTGCGCAGCTCTGATGGGATATTTAATTGCTGAGTATGCTGATGCAGCAGCACTCAGTGAAATGTAATTGAAAACTTCATTGATTGAAATACGTACATGCTCGTAAGGACTCAAGCAGGAAGAAGGGTCTTCAGCCTACCTACCCTCTCCAAAACAACCCCTTTTTCACAGAATCACATAATATTAGGAGTTGGAAGGGACCTTGAAAGATCATCCAGTCCAACTCCCCTACCTGAGCAGGATCACCTAGACCAGGTCTCACAGGAACATGTCCAGGAGTGTTTTGAATGTCTCCAGAGAAAGAGTCTCCACAACCTCTCTGGGCAGCCTAGTCCAGTGCTCTGTCACCCTCACAGTAAAAAAGTTTTTCCTCATGTTCAGATTGAGCCTACATGCAATTCCAACTGCATTAATCCCTATGCACTAATCTTCTCCAAAGCCCAGATAAAATTTCAATGCTCCTAACCACTGATACTACCATCCTTCTAAGGATGCAGTCATAAAACTGGAGAAATAAACCACACCAGCTAGATTCCCCCTCATGAGAAATACCTCCACATTTTCAAATGCTGAGTCAGTTCATGTTTAAATATTCACTATACTTCAGAAAGAAAAAACAGAGGCCAATAATACAGCAACTTTGGAAATCAACACAACAGTAATGATGTTATGAATGGTCTCTCAGGGTACATCTACAATGGAAAAATTCTGGTCACTCTCCTACCACTTTGAGTCAGGGTAATCAGATACCTTCTTTCTAACAGTAGTTATATAACAGTCATAGTTCATTGTGCAGGCTTGAAGGACTCTGTGTGTTGGAGGTTTCCGGAGAGCTTTTCCAGCAGAAATGAGCACAGGTCTGTTGCTAGCTAAGCAATTCCATTGCCAGGAAGCAACAGCTGCTACAGCCTCAATAGCCTCAGAAAAGTAGCCCATGCTGCTCCATCATGATTTGATTGCTTACCACTTGCAATAAGCTCTCAGAGGAAACACTGATGCACAAGATCCCAAATCTGCAACAGAAGGAGGAGTTTCTCCCTCTCCACCATCTCAGTCCAAGGCCCTTTGACACTATCATAGTATAGAGAGGCACTGCTAAGAATAATCCTTAATAGGACTGGTAGACTACTGTCTCTGTCAATATGATTTCCAGCAAAAACTGTATTTGACTTAACTCTAAATCACTTCAAACCATGTAAGAACATGTTTGCAAATAAGGCCTTCACATCCAGTTGCTTCTCTATGCTTGCGTACAGATGCCATCAAAATTATCCTACAAAGAACTCCTTGCCCCTTTATAAATATACTGATTTTATTACTTTATTATCACACCATGGAGAGACACTTATGCATGAGTCTCAATAAATTAATTACAAACTTTGTTAAGCATAAAATAACCTGATCACAAAAATGTTTTCTTCATCCTTAAGTCTTACTGTTAAACACACTGCCAAATAATTTTAATTTTAAACCTCTATTCTTCCTTTCTTAAATTTGTGTTCCTTGAGCTTTATTCATAAAGGAAGTGTTTATTCAGAGAAAGTTAATGTATTTGTCAGTTAGACATCAGAACAAGTGTGTCAGTGCACTACTGCCTTTATGAAATCTCGCAATAGAATAGTCTTCAAAGGCCTTCTCTATCATCTTGCTCAACCATTCACATCCAAGACATTCTATAATTCATTAATGGATCAAATTATAAAGAATACATGAATGGAACTAAAAAATATCTAAACTGCTGGTCCTTTTCTCCTTTCAGTTCTTCCTCTCCAGGAAAAAATAACAACCAAACAAACCACACAACACCAAAAGCCAAAAACAATGAAAAAAAAAAACAAACATAAAACCCACAAAAAGATCCAAACCCACCAACAAAAAACTCCACAAAAGAAAAAAAAACCCAAAAAATCTTAAGAAGGACACAAGTGTTAGATGTTCAGAAGACCGTTTTTAATTCAATTTTTAATTTTCATTTTTATTAAGACGTTACCAGCCCTAAGACGGATATTGAACATGAGCCTTTTCAACACCACATCAAATTCTCTTTGGTTTTGCTTTAGACTTGAAGGCATAGGGTAGAAGTACATTATACTTAAGCTTATATTGTAATCCAGCATCACTAGTCAAACAACCAATTTTTATCGGTTAGAAACAGCAAAAAGCAATTTCAATGGCCTGAGCAAAACAGCTTGTATTTCTTGGAATGACAGGACCAAATATCATATGGTATTTTAATATTTGTTAATGCTGGGGCTGAAATACAGGTATTCAACTTTCTAAATATTGTCCCTACCCACTAATTTTCTTCATTATTTCTCTCACTTGGTGGGTATTTCAGCATTTTTACATATCTTAACTGTTTCATTCAACTTGAAATAGTATCTAAAAAATTGCTTTTGCCAGAATAAATGCGGAAAAAAAATTTTCTGTGTGCATGCATGTATATACATGTAAATTTCTTCAAATAAGTAGCTGAGCCAAAAAGCTGAGCTCAGCTTTTCATGGTAGGAGTTGAAGTCTTTTTCTGAATAAATTATTGTCTGGTGGAGATTTTTGACTGAAGACTCACTGGTGCTAAGACACCTGCTGAAATTTGCAACTGTATGCCTCATTGATTTAAAAAGAGAATCTTCATCTCTTGCAGGACACTGTAATTCAGGTAAGAAGCAAGAGACATGCCACATTTGTAACGTATGGCTGAACTATCAATATTACAAATAGATTGGTATGCTGGATGTTAGTTTGAAACTCTTGCCTTGCTCAGCTTAAAAACAGACATCATCGGAGCACTGCTTACATTGCACATTAAAGGGAATAAAAGTAAAATATGTGACTAGCAAAAAAGTCCTCACAGTATTCTGGGTACATTCATGAGGGGGGTGATCCAGTGCATCCATCTCTTTCAAAAGATGCAAGTTCAGTGGAAACCAAGAGAAGTAATTTTAAAACATTTTACTAAAGTTATCTAGAAATCTAGATCCTGAACAAGAATGACACGTGGTTCAGAATTCCATCTTTTGATGTAATACTTACATCCATTACAGCTTAAGAAAGTTTCCCTGCTTGATCACAGCAGAAATTCATTGTTTCTTTTTCATCACTGATGATTTTTTCCCCTATTCCATTAAGAAAGCTTAATTCCAGCTGGAGCCATTTGATTTTTTTCTTAGAATCTTTAAACCTCAGTTGTAATTGAATCAACAGAGGTACTATCTAATAATATTCTGCTATTTATGAAACTTTATAAATCTCTCTGCAAGTAAATTAGTGTCATACCAAACTTCTGAGCCTGAATTTTGCTGGCAAAGACAGATGTAGGGCACTTTCTTTTAGCACAGAAAGGAAGATCCTATTTTAAAAATAATTCCTCTCCCTTTCCCCCCCCAGTCTAGTGTATTCAGGAATAAGACTCTCATGTGGGTCAACTACAGCTAAGATGAAGCCATCTAAGCTGCAGCTTTCACAAAGTATATGTCAGCTACTTATTCTAACATATCCAATACTGCTGATTAAAAACTGTAGCAATTTTAGCAATTTTAACTCCTGCTAACAAGACTATATTAAATTTTACTGGTTTTCACCAAAAAAATCCCCTTAAATTAGTTTTGATAAAAATCTGTTTCAGTGAAAGAACATTTAGTGGTCAGAATAACAGCAAACCAAAATCTTTGTATATCTAGTGCAGTCCATACATAAGTGTGCCCTCTCAGTTTACAAAGATAAATTTGCAGTCTCAGCTAAGAAAACTAAATCTAATTTTGGTCCTTAAAAAAAACCAAAACATTAATTTGTCACACTGAAAATATTTACAAAATTATGTTAATTCACTTGTCTTCTCACAACTTGGTGACAATTTCTTGCCTGTCACACATTTGGTTATCAACATACAAACTCATGCCTATTGACTTTAAGGAGTATCAACTTAATATAAGTTGATTTTTACCTTTTAAAACCTTTTAAATCAGCTTTGGGACTGTATTTTCCTTATAAAATATATTTTAAAAGTGCTTCAAAGGGACATGAAGGATGCTGTTCGTCTGGAAAATGTACATTATATAATTTAATAATAATGAAATCATATACATCTCCAAAATTTTTTAACAATTCTGAAAGTTATTCAAGACCTTTTCAATGAGACTTTGCATATAAGAGGAAAAAAAAAATTAAATCCACTTTTACACACCAGATTTTCAGCATAAGTAAATCACACTATGGAACTTTGAAGAGACGGATTGATTTATTGCACTTAAGAATCTGATGCTATACACACAGAAAGAAACACACTTCACAGCATGGCCAACCTTTTCAAGCATGTCCTATGCCTACAGGTAGCATCTAGCAAAGCTACTGATCACCTACCAAAAGTAACAATGAGAAATCAACAGCTCTGGACACCTGGCCGCTCTTATTTAAAGAGTTAAAAGCATATTATGTGAGTAATGCTAAAGAAAATGAGTTTGAAACATTGTCTTTATCCATGTTTACATGAATAATACATACATCTACTCTTAAGTAGGTCTTTAAACTTGTTATTTACACATAAGCATTAAATATTAGCTGCCCAAACTCCTTCAAACTAAATCCTAGGACACTCGTTTTTATATGGGGTATACAGTCAGATAAATAACTGGTTTTTTGAACAGTTTTGAACTGTTTGTCTATATATCAAGCTACACAAGCACTACAGTTACTTCTGAAAATACTTTGCCAGCCTTTACAAGGTTTGTATTTCTAATGACATTTCACTGTTTGTGGTGTACTAATAGGATAGCGTTGCTTTGTCTGGCTGTCTAAATACCTTGAAACTGCTGCTATTTTACAGGATACTTGAGAATTTTTCAGAATACTCAGCCCCTCTGACATAAAACTTTCTGATGGAAGCTGAGTATCTTTCAACATATGGCCAAGACTGAGTAGTCTGAACAAGACTTCAAAATAGAAACAAGAGAAGAAATATAATTTTAAGAGACTAGATTGGCAACATTATATCTAGTAAATCGTTATTAAATTCCTTCTTCTAAAAGAAAAACCTCTGTTAAAAATACTTTGAATGAGTCTTAGAGTCCTGAGGCTTAAAGTCCCGTTGACAAGGTTTACTAATAAATAAAATGCTTCCTTTTCTTCAATAACTACATTTACACACAAAATATTTTAAGTGGTGTACTATGCTAATCGATCACAATAATAATCCAAAGATTTTCTTTCAAGTAATTCCTATTGACAATAAATTTTCTCCTAACATTTTTCTTCTAGTGTTCTGTATATTCCATTTATTCAATTTATGTTTTCTGTGTTATTCAAAAAATATTAAGATATTTCTGTTATTCCAGGGAGAATTTTATCTTTTCAAACATATCTTTTTATATATACACTAGTACTTATACATGTCTTTACAGACTATTTTTAGTTTATAGGAATTTTTTAAAAATAATGTTCTATCATTTTCTTCCTCTTCTGATCATCAAGCACTTTACTAACATAGTACTTGATATCCAAGTTGTCCAATTGTTACACTGATAATTCCAAGCTCGACATACTAATGCTGTGGGACATTTGAAGCATGAAGGGAGATGAATTAGTTTCCATGTACTAATCTTAAATTGTTTTACAGCTAATCTCATCTTTTTTTAAAATCTCAGTTAAAGCCATTGCTTTAACAAGGGACTGAGGGATGTATTTCCTTCATTCTGAGCTTGACTGGGCTATCACAGGAGAGAGTTAAAGAAAATCTTGCCATTGACGTAAGTAGAACCAGGATTCTCATATTTGAAATAAAGCAAAAAATGTCTCACAACACTCCTAATTACACCCTGGGGAAAACTGCTACTGCAATCTATAGGCAAAGAATTCCATTTTATATTCCAATCATTAATGTTATGCTGATTAATATAATAAAATAGAAAATCTTTGAATCTTGCTGCAGTAAACTTCAGCATTTAAATTACTTCCCTTCTATCTAAGTGTATTTATGTGGAAGATGTATAATAGGTACATTTATTATTGTTCTGCTTGATATTGGTTACTCCCCTAGATCCCCGAGGATTTCAAGTTTTCAGGTAACAAGCTTCAGCCCCTTGTGTCTGCCACCTATCTCCTTTGGTGGGAGGTAATTTTATATGCTACATTTACCCAAATGATAATGAATTCTTAATAATATGAAAATCTATTCTCTTTAGGGGATAGGACAATTATATGTAAAACCAATCTATTAAATGTTTATACATTTATAAAGCAAATTTTTTCTTTCAGAGTACATGTCCTAAAACATATTGCTTTCAAAAAAACACAGTTTGTCCTGCCTGTAATAGGGAATGGTGCTGCTCAAAAGCCTTTAGTTGTGTTAGTTCTGAAGGCAAAGACATGGTTTCAAAAATAACCCTGAGCAAAGAATTTTTATCACGAGGAGTTTTTTCTTGAAAAATATTGGGTTTGTAATGATTTGGGTACTTTTGAGCACTACACCCAAATAATACTTTTCATACTAAGGCCATCAAATCCAAAGGACAGTGTACTACAGGTTTCCACACACTCAGGTCAAACAGACAATCATACACATTGGAACTAGAACTCCTACTCAGAAAACCAACGTGGCTTCACTGATAACCAGGAAAGACAACATTAGGTGTCCAAGCTGTCCGTCCTAAGCACTACAGTTATCCAAAGCGAGAAATGAATCGCTAAGAGTAGTTGCAGAAGAGCTGGTCATCCAGGTTTTGCTGCTACCAGTCAGTGCCAGAAGTAGCCACAAACCAAAGTGCCTTCTGCTAGAGTGTGTTGTTCATCTATAGTAAGATGATTGTGGAAGCTAGGAGACACTATTACACAGCACAGGCTCAAAAGTGCCTGGACAGCTATGCTGCTTCTGGTCCCCAGCCTGCTACACAGCACAGCCTCCTTTTCCTCAAATATTTTACCCGAAAGGGTCACAGTGCAAACTAAATAAGAACTAGAACTAAATAAGGACTAGTGAGTCCTGTAGGAAAAATCCCCCAGGAAATTACATGTGTTTATTGCTAATTTCACAAAGTTTTGTTCCATAAGGTAGTGTATATTAGATTTTGCCTACTTATGAGGCCACATCTTGAAAAGCACAGTTGCTAATTTGCAATACATATTGACTTAATGGAAAATTGCAAACATCCACTATCTTTCCAGATTAGCTCTGCATCACTTAAAGCTAAGATTTTGCAAACAAATAATAATAATATGGCACTAAAACCCTATAACCTGGCTTGAATGTGAAAGAGAAAACAAATAACAGATTGAGCGTAATGGACTAGGGCATTTTACATTTTAAGACTGCTGTTTACAACAATGAATACAGGAAAAAATGAAGTAACACACATTCCAGTGAATTGTGTCTCTGGAGCTTCTAGTACTGCAGAACATTAAAACCAGCACTTTATCTTGAACTTTACTCACATTAACACAAATCTGTTTTCACATACATCTTATTCCTTGTTCTCTCTTCTCATCGTCTACTACAAAAATTAAGTTCAATAACAGTAAACAAAATTACTGTCCTTTCAGTTTAATTTTATCATATCAAGCCTTCATTATTTATTGGTTATGGAAGTTTTATTTTACATTTCTTTCAACTGCAACTGCAGAAATATTCCCTGAAATCTGCATTTCCTCTCTTATTTTTTTCTTTTGAGACATAAACATGCCTTAATATTTTTCATTCTTATGTAACTAGTTTCGAAACTTGTTGCTTTTTGGGTTATTAAAAACAAATCTCAGCATACCCAGTCTGCGGTTTACTTAATTGAAAAGTATGTTCTGCTATTTTAAATCTGATTAACAAATAGAAAGTGAAGTGGTAATCCTAAATCAGTTCTGTATATAATCTCATGGATATATACAGTAACACCTTTCTGAAACCATTATGTGCAAAACTAGGAACACACGAACTCACTATAAGATGTGCCCTTTCTTTCCACTGGTGTCATTAATTGTTAAAAAATTAGGTCTACAGTACAACTGTTCAAGAAATGTAATGTAAATGTCTTTCTTTTACAGATGAAACAGAATTTAAATCATTTTTGCATAAGGTGATGGGGTGTTCAGCAGTTGCAAGGGGCCATGGATGTTACATTGCCACAGTTCTTCAAAGAAGCACCGATCAGAGCCTTCCAAGTACTTTATCTGTGTCGTGTTGATTCCAGGAGCTACCAACTCAATATGCATCTTCTCTTCCATGTTCATACGCCAAGATTTACAAGAGTGTCTCTAACCCACCCTTGTCTGTACTCACGGCATCTGTCAACAGTTTAGACAAGATCTTTTATCTTAAACTCCTTCTATTCTCCTTCTGCTTAGAGGAGACCATAGTCACCCTCCTACCTATCATGACAGATGCATTTGGGGGTTGGTTTCTTTCTCTTACACAAGTATTTAAATGGTACTCTTTTACACTAAAACTCTCCTTTCTTACTTAACCCGTTTTTTCAAGAAGACATAAAACTCTTGTCTCTCCCTTTGAAAACTACTTGCTGTTTCTCAAAGAGGATATTTCTTTCACTAATGTTTCTTCTTTTAAAAAATTCAACCTATACATTACAATGCACATAACTACACAAGCTATTTCTGTGTAACTTATTTTTTTCAGCCCAAATAGAACAGCATTCTACTGTGCAAACAGGTGGGGGCTAACTAATCCCTGCATTGTTTTTCTTAGGTAAACTGTAGTGTTAAAAAAAGCCAAAAAGAAACAGGAACATGATGGGGAAGATGCATGTAAATTCAAATATTATTGACTTAATATTAATAGAAAATTTTCATTAAAATAATAGCCTTCCAGTAACAATAAGAACATAAAACTGTTAATCTGGTTTTAGTCAAAAAAGATGCAGATACATAGTTCCAAAGACAACAAATAGTTGAGGTTGGATCCCTCTTTCATTTTGCATCAGCAAGGTCTGGAGTAAAACACCGTTATCCCAGGAATCTTTAACAACTTTAGCAGCAACAATCCAAATGCAGCTTGGCCTACAATGCTCAAGTCTGCGTACTGCAGCCTCCAACATTTTGTCAGAAACCCAGTGTAAAAGTGACCTTGAAATTTACTGTAGGTATTTTTACTCATACTTTGAATATGGTGGTAAAATACCGAGTTGTTGCTAGTCTTTTTTAATGCTGATGTAGAAGTTAGTTTAATGCTTCCTAATTCTGTCAAAATATTTCAGGTAGAAACTACTGCTGAGAGTGACAAATCCATCAATGCTGTCACACATACTGGAAATGAAATCTGTAAAACTTTGCTGTCCTTCAGCAGTTTGTAGGTGAAGATTGCTAATCTTGAAAATTTAAAGTACTGTATTTGATGGAGTGAACTGACTCCTGACAGTTTCCTACCTTTGCAGAGTTTAAAGCACAGTTATAATCTGTAGCATCCACACTTGCAAAGCACTCTATTTCAGGTCAGATACTCTCTTAGCTTAAAGCATTTCAAAGTTTAACTGGCAATAATCTTGTGGCGCTCAGAATTCACTGTGAGTATAAGGAAGAGAACACACTCGTCACTTCTTTCAGTGTGGAAATACCAGGCCAAAAATCAACTGTCAGTGCAAGTTCGTTGACTTCCAGGCATGTATTTGATACACTAAAATGCCAGTGTGGAGCGATGTTTAAGTTGCATTTTTTAAAGGTTTAGTTGTTAATATACTTACTAAAATTTTCTTAGCTTTTTATCCATCAGCCATAAAATATGCCAAGGATCTCAAAGTATGACTATTTTATGAAAACCATTATATAGAAAGTTAACATTAGATCAACTTCTGAAAGCAAAAATTACCTTCAGGCTCAAGATTTCCTTTGCTGCCATTCTAGGGAGAAGATGATCCTAATTAGTTACTTTTGCACAGCCGGTAGGTAGAATAAGTCAATATAGAGAAACTAGACTTGCTTTGCCAGGAAGATGGTGGGATGCTGTCACAGATACGGGATATTGCTGAATGTTGAATCCATTCTCTAACGTGGTAGTCACATTAAAAATGAAAGCCAGTTCAATCACTAATCAGCATGAACTTGCAGTCCATATAGCTACTTAAATAAGTGCAAAGGTGTGACAAATCAAAGGAAAAAGAGGTTATAAAATCAGACTAGCAGTATTTTTGCACTTTGGCAAAGTAAGCATTTCCATATACAGCAAAACCCTAGTTTTAACTTGGTCTGCTTATTAAGTGCTTCCAGAGGCAGATTCTCAGACAGAATGAGCTTCTATTATTCCTTTGCATCTTTGCATTATTCCCATTTCTACTGAAATATCACATAACAGAACTTTATAGCACAGTTTTAAGCGTTGCTTATAATGCTCCAATACCTTCCTTGACAATGACATCTGTTATTCCCTTTGGGTAAGAAATTAATATTTTATTTGTGTGCTCAACATATATTTGTATTATTTAAATATGAAGCTGTAGTAAATAGCAGAACACAACTGAACAGCAAACACTACCTAGGGAGGACAGACACTTGTGAGCCGCTAGCAGAAGTAAGTGATACAATTGAAAAGGAAAAGCAAGTCAAGCAAAGAATATCTGCAAAGAGAGGATAAAACTGTTGTCAAACAAATTACACTGCTGCAAATAGACAGAAAGCAATTTTGTATATTTTGAACTTAATCACTTATGTATTTGTCAGCACAGTACTGACAGGAGATCTATATGTAAACAGTTATCATAGAAAAAAAATGGAAAAAAGTTGTTCTTGAGAAAAAATTGGCACCCATGAATCCATATGATTCCTTACCAAAAACTAAGAAATAATTATAGTATTTGAAATGCAATAAAAAATAATTTCTAGTAATAGATACTTCTCTGCAGTTTACAGCTCAATCGTTTTGAATATTTCAATGAGCATTCAATATTTTAAATTCTCCTTTGATTTATAAAACCAGGACACCCAAAACCATGAGGTATTTATTTTGCTTTATATGACTAGTTGTCTATGATTTCTAAAAGAAGCAAAGAATGTCCTCAGGTCAGTACCATTCACACTGCTGTCATAGCTGTCATAATATCTAACAGAAGCAGGGTAGTTTCACTAAATAAACAGTTAGACTAAGCAAACAGTTTCCAAGAAAAAGACACTATTCCAGTGTTTTGGGAAAATTCACTGAATATACCCCTAGATGCTCTCTCGGTCCACTGCTCTAATCTCACTTGTTCCCAGTCAGCCAGGGCTGTCTGGCTTGTCCCTTTTCTGATGAACCTGGATCAAAAGCACAGTTACTACCACTGATGATGTTGTAGCCATAACTGTTGCAGTGCAAGAGAAGAATTTAAGGACATTTCACAGAAACCTTTAAGAAAGACCAAAAGGTTTGTCAAAAAATTAGCTGAAAACAAGAGTCTCACCTATGGAATTAAACTGATGACTTCAGAATATGTTACAGTAAAATGCCTTTAATTATTCTAACTATGTGGCAGTGTCTTTTGATTTCCAGATTAATTACTTCTTTTCCTGTAGCTGGAGTTATATATTTGCACATTCAGAATTTTGCTGGAAGTGAGGGCACTGAAAAGTGACCTATGTGACATCAATATACCTCAGGTTCCTGGACATAGAACCTCACATTCTGAGATGATGAACAATATATATTGTTTCATTAGATTGTCTTAAGGAAATGAAAAAAACAAAACCTAAAAAACTCAAGACAAGAGAGAGACTGAAAGTAGTAGAGGGGGGAAAAACAGGGTGGACTGAGGAGAATTATGTATAATTATGAATACAATGGAAAATAAAAACGAAGTATAAAGTTTGAATAAATAACATTGCAGAAATAGCAGCCCCAGAGCTTGAATTCTGATAAAAGGGACTAGTCTGTGAAGATGCTTTTCCTTATTTTTATTAAATTAACTTTTTATACAGTGATATCACTATAAAAATTACAAAAAGAACTGCCTTGAGAACGTTACAAATATTATTTTGAAAGTTGCAAAAGCTCAACATGATATTAAATGTCAGAAATCCGACACAATTTTTCTCCCTGATTATACTATTACTCTTTTAAAGGAAGAGGAAAGCTTATTCTCTTGTAAACCAGCAGTTATAGTCTACTGGACTATCTTGTTCTGCATTATACCCCGCTGGGCAGAATGCAGAATATACTAGTCAATCACATGTCACTTTAACCCAAGAGGAAGCTTCCGTCTTTATGAATCCAAGAGTTAGAGAAGCTGCTAAGGACACCAAGAAACAGACAGATGTGAGGGGCAAAATGCAATTCTCAGTAGACGTAATCTGCTCTTGACTCAAAACTTGAATTCGAGCTTTCAGTACTTTCAATAAATAACATATATTTGATACATCTATTAGATTTTGAACTTTTGTACTGCGTACTTTCTTTCATGGACATTTTTTTCTTGTTTTGATGAATCTACAAAGATAGATTAGATAGAATGAATAGGATGAGGTACAATGAATAAAGCCTGTAGACATTGAATAAAGTCTACATTTAGGTATTTTAATTTGATTAATACTTGCTTCGCTCTATCAATGTCCAAGGCATTTTGAAAATATTAAATAAGACAAATGTGTTTCTCAGGAGTCTGAGATCCTAAAATGCAAGTTTTAAAATAAAAGTGTAAACATTTCTGTCCCACTGAAAGCCCAATGAATCCTTTGAGCTGACCTTTCTTAAAAATATGTTTTATTTTTCTTTATATCATTCAGAATAAAGACACATATTTTTCAAGTCTTCCATGCTGTGAGAGACTGAAAGAGCTAATGTCCCAAACATCATGGACAGGTCCTATGTAATAAAAAGCTGCAAGTTCTGCTCTGCAAGGAAAATAAAAGAAGTGCTGGAAGCAGAGGCACCTGCCAGTCTCAGGACTCAGAATATGCAGCTCTGTGTTGCCAGGCAAGCTAATATGGGGAAGGGGCTCATGTCCACCCCCACACATGACAGCGACTGCCCAGCAGACCAAGAGTTACCAAGTCCTCAAGGGCCTGTACTGTATAAAAGGCAGGAGCCTCAGGGAGCCCTCATCACCTGAGGATTGCCCTGTTCTCATCAACATATCATCACAGGATCCAAGGTTGGAGATATTTTTCCTTACATTTTTCCTGTCACTATTTTCTTATAAAAGGCACCCACTAAGAACCCGCACTATCAACCACTTTTACGTTTTCCAAATCCAAATTCTTCACATTAAAACTTCTACCTGATCGTTTGGGGTTGGCTCACCTTATCTTAGTCCAAGGGGATTTACAGAACTTTAGTCGCTCTCCTCCCACCTCTGAGGCGGGGTGTGACACATCCCTTATCAATTTTCAAGTTCTTTTCCATATTCCAATTGCAGTGAGTGCTTATATTTCTCTCAAATTCCAAATCAGAAGTTATCCCATCTTTCTTGCTCATAACTAGCCTCAACTCTAAATCAACTTTGATGCATAAGTTTAAAGTAGCTAAGACTCACTGGCCCAAAATACAGGCAAAGATTTTACCTCAGGCCACCAATGTGACATTGCAACAATGAAGAGAATCATAGTAACTCCACACCATCAGGCATGGACCTTAATACCATTAGTCACACCTATAAGCAACATTCTCTTCAATTAGGATTTAATTAATCTTAAAGCCTTGTTAATCTTATAGTTGCATTTTACCCCACTAACTAATAAATGACACTTTTTTTTGCTAACAATTAAACAAATCTGTTCTTTTTCTGTCTTATTTCTCTTGGAGAATAGTTTATTCACCTTTCTGATTTTATTAGAAGTCATCTTTCCCATTATAATCTTTTAATCTTCTAGCTTTCATTCTTTTATCCAACACAGTTACAAAAAATAATTTAGTTGTATTTCTATGTTATTTGAAAAGGAGTTTGTACTTTATTCCCACCATCTCACCTTCCACCTCTCTCCTTCTCTCACATGTACACACAGAGATAGATAGATATATATATATGTATATATAACATGCAAATAGGAGGTGAACAAGGTCACAGCTCCCTAATGGACAAGTCCTATGGATGAGCTCCAGGAGATTTTATAGTTTTTCTTTGAAATTTGTAAGAAAAAATAAGCTACTCATTAGGGAATTCCAAAACATTACCAGTATCAAAGTACACAGAGTGAGTCAGGAACTAAAAACAGAGAACAGTTCGTCAAGATCACACAATCAAGTATTGCCCCAATATGTCCACAGACTTTTTCTCACTCAATTATATATATATATA
>NW_010196058.1:0-2770 GCF_000695765.1 Mesitornis unicolor
CTGGGCGGTTTGGTCCCCGCTTCCCCGAGTCGGGAGTGCTCTCCTGTGGGCAGGGAGCGGAACTGGCGCGGTATGTGGAAAGCAGAGACCTCGAAGGAGCTTCGGTGTCACTGTGGGGCTATAAGGAGGTGGGGGTGGCCGCGCTGAGGGGCGGTGGCCGGTGGGTGAGAAGCGTTCGGCGGCTCCAGCCTTGCGCAGCTTTAAACTGCAGCCTGAGTGTGAGAAACGAGCGGCTGCGCTGGAGCCCGCGACCCCGCACGTTTCTGTGAGGGACCCCTGAAGTGAACTCAGTGCTGTCAAGTATGAGTAAATTAAATGGGACGTTAAGTAGGAGGTGCTCTTGATTGAAATTATTTCTTTCAGTTTCTTTAAAAGCCAAACTGTATGTACAAAAGCGCTGCAAACTTAAAGAAACTGGAGTGATAAAGTGTAATGATGACATATTTTGGCTTTGTACACCCCTTTATAATGGGGTTAAAGCCCATACTCCTGTGTAAACATACTGTATATTATCTGTTTTAGCTTCCTTGCTGTATGTTTGATTTCTCTTTGCAAAAATTTATCTGTATGGGGTTTGTTTTTTTCATACCTGCTGTGTCAAGCGATGGTTATGGGTAAGAAGGTGTGACCATGTTCCCTGGATGGAGGGCGGCAGTTCCCGGTGGCTGACAGAAAGAAAGGAAATGAAATGAGCTGAGACTTGCTGCTTCAGAAGATGTTACTGCTGGAAGAAAAGACGTATGTTGTGGTTCTGTTACTCAGCACCGCCATACAGAAACGGTGGTTACCTCAGGTGTGCTTTGGACTGGAGAGAGTGGGCCAGATTGGACTCACCCCCAGTGGGACCTGTTCTGAAGATTACTGATGTGTTTATGCATTTGCTGATACTTTAAATAAGACAAGTAAACTATCTGTGAGCAAAGTTTCCATCTATCTCTGCTTTTATTTTTGTTTTTATTATATTCAGTTAATATGTAGTTTACATTGGCATTAAAGTTTACTTCTTAATCTAATCCTTTGTTACCTTAAGTTGGTCTTTCAATTAGTTTGTGTTATTTTGGATAATAAATTTTGTTGGTAAGCATCATTTTTTTTGGGTGTTTAGGAAATGCAAAGCTGACTGAGCTGACTTACCCTTAGCTGCAAAGATGTTGGTTGAGTTTAAAAGTGGGTTTTGTTTGTTTGTTTTTAATTGGATAGAGTTCAGTCTGACAGTACAAGAAGTCCGAATTTCACTGGTGAAAGGTGTTCAACTTAAGTAGCCTCATGGAGTCCTGCTTTTTCCAACTGCTTGCTCCCTGCCTCCTGTATATGTGCATGGATGGGTGTATACATACACAAACAGGTGCACGGATGGGTGTATACATACACAAACAGGTGCACGCACCTATTCTTACAGGTTGGAATCTCTGCTGGTTTTTGGCCTGTCTTCTAGTCCATAAGAAGAATCGATAAAAATCCTAGGGCTATTCATATTGAGCTGGAACAAAAATAATTGCAACAGAAAGGATTTTTCAGAAAGAATTCAGTGAAGTATAAAAAAGAAGAGTCAAGTTATATTCTACAATGCACGTTTGCAGGGTTCCAGGTGAAATTCATGAGAAACTGGCACACTTTTCCAAAGCTATTGCAACCCAGAGGCTCAGAAACTGTATAAGAAATAGCAAGTAGCTCTGAATTATCTTGTGCTGAAAATCTCATGTTACCTATCTCATTGGCAAACCTTTTTGTTAAAGATGAACTGACTTACTCTGCCAAACCTGTTTCCCAAGCAGGATGAACTTACATGATGTATGATCTGTGGTGGAGAAGGTGGCTTCACAGGCTTTATGAGTGTCTGTGCTTGAGGTGAATTAAGTGAAAGCAGTGCAGAGAAGCCTGAAGCAATATGCTTTGCAGTGGAGTGCTGATGACACCATTCATTCAGGGGACATGAAATGAATGAGAGGTGGAAAGGCAAAAACAAAATTACTTTTGCCAGTTGAAAATTGGGAGTTTGTGGAGCAGGCTGGGCTTGTAGGCCCAACAACCATGAAGAAGGCCTTGAGGCTGATCTACGTGGGGCCAGTCATCCACACTGGGACCCGACGACATCCATCTGCAGGTCCTGAGAGAACTGGCAGATGAAGTTGCCAAACCACTATCCATCATATCTGAAAGGCTGTGACAGTCTGGTGAAGTTCCTGATGACTGGAAAAGGGGACACATAACCCCCATTTTCAAAAAGGGGAAAAAGGAAGACCCAGGAAACTATCGGCCAGTCAGTCTCACCTCTGAGCCTGGCAAGATCATGGAGCAGATCCTCCTGAAGGCTCTCCTGAGGCACAGGGGGAATGAGGATGCGGTGATTGGTGGTAACCAAGACAGCTTTATCAAAGGCAGATTGTGGCTCACCAATATGGTGACGTTTTGTCATGGAGTTACATCTTTGGTGGATAAGGGAAGAGCAACTGATGTCATCTTGCTGGACTTGCACAAAGCATTCGACACTGTCCCGCACAACATACTGGTCACTAAACTGGTCACAGAATCACAGAATATTAAGAGTTGGAAGGGACCTCAAAAGATCATCCAGTCCACCCCCCCTGCCAGAGCAGGATCACCCAGACCAGATTGCAGAGGAACGCGTCCAGGCGGGTTTTGAATGTCTCCAGAGAAGGAGACTCCATAACCTCTCTGGGCAGCCTCGGCCATGCTCTGTAACCCTTACAGTAAAAAAGCTTTTCCTCATATTCAGGTTGAAACTGCTATGCTCCAGCTTGCTCCCATT
>NW_010196059.1:0-1226 GCF_000695765.1 Mesitornis unicolor
TTCCTTGTCCATGAGTGTTCACTATCCTACTTCTGTGCCCAGGAAGTTACCTTGATAAAAGCTTCTTGACAAAATGAAAGGGATAATCACTCTTTTTATAAGGTCACTATATACTTCAACAGCAATGTGTTTTTAATAGCTACAGGGGAAAAAAACAACAAACTTTCTCTTAAATTTATCCTGTTCCACTATGTTTCAAGTTTCTATGAAACAACATGAACTTCATAGTCAAGATTAAATGTTTGTTTGCCAGCAACAGCAAGAAGCTACATGTTTCTGGATTACCATTTGTGGTGGTGTTTTTAAAGCTGAAACCTGATTTTGGAAGAATCAGATGTTGCAAGCGCAGGGACACTGATCACCCTGACACTGAGAAGGATGGATACACTACCCTCTAATTAGAGCATCCCAGACCTAACATGAAAGGGCAGTAGTCACGGCAGCACTGTGCAGCTCCCATGACAAGAAAGATGTATCCAAGCACCTTCTGAAATACTTCAGATACAGTATTAACATTCCTTGATACAGTGTATCTGTGAAATCTGTTAGCATATCTAGTTTTCTGTGTAGGTTATGGATTTAACAGCCTGACTGCTACACTTTCTTTGGTCACACAGCATACTCCCTGGCATGAGAGGTTTTATAAAATATGATAGTGACCGATTCAAAGCTGTTCTTTTCCTGAAAAAAAGCCTTTTCAGTCAGACATTGTACAAGTGCCACTTTTTCAAATAAAAATAAAAAACCTCCAATGATCTCACATCAATGAAACAAGCAAGCCTGAACTAAATATGTGTATACGGATCAACTGGTGTTGAAAAAAAATCATTAGAAAAAATCAAAGTGATTTGATGATAAAAATGTTTCATCTCAAAATTAACGCTTGCATGATGGAAACACATAGCACGTTGTTTCTGTTTTGAAGGGACTAAGGAAGTCAGTCTGCTGGTCTTTGACACTCTCATATTTTTGTAGTACCATGTTTTTGTTCTTGTATTTTGTTAAACCATTAAGTCAGCATTTTAAATAGCTGCGCTTGCGCTAACTGCAACACAGTTCACACTTGCAAGTGGCCAAGCAGGGTTTTGAGGCCATCTGTCCCCTCTCTCCGTGGGTAAGGGAAAGGACAAAGGCCGTGTCAGGAAGGGCCAGGTCGGGGGCGGGAGCGGAGGCTGGACCCGGGGTTACCTCAGACCGCGGCAAGATGGCTAGGACCGGGAGGAGGC
>NW_010196060.1:0-2154 GCF_000695765.1 Mesitornis unicolor
CCTCGACGGTGGGTACGGGGGAGTGCGGGGGTTGGCACCTTATGTGGGAGAACCCCCCCTTTGTGGGTCTGAGCGTCCCTGTGTGTCCGAGCTGCCCTTGCCCCTCTGTAGGTTTAATCCCTCCCATATGGGTCTGAGTCACTCTATGGGTCTGACACTCCCCCCAACATGAGTCTGAGCCCCTATGTGGTTTTGAACCTCCCCTCAAATGGGTCTGAGCCCCTCTATGGGTTTGAACCCCTCCATATGAGTCTGAGCCAATCTATGGGTCTGACACCCGCCAATATGAGTCTGAGCCCCTCTTTGGGTTTGATCTCTCTATATAGGTCTGAGTGCCTCTGTGAGTTTGACCTCCCTCCCCCATATGGCTCTGAACCCCTCTATGGGTTTGACATTATTCCCTCAGTGCAGGTCTGAGCCAGTCTATGGGCTGGAGTCAACCTCCTGTGGGACTGAGCCCCTCTGTGGGTTTGACCCCCATCCCATATGGATCTGGGCCTCTTTGTGATTTTGAGCCCCTCCCATGGGTCTGAGCCCCTCTATGGGTTTGATACCAGCCCCATCTCCACTCCTAGCCATGGGTCTGAACCTCACTAATACGCCCGAGTCCCGCTCAAAAGGGTCTGAGTCCCCTTTCCCCCCCATCTCGCACTGATCTAAGCCACAATGTGAGTCCAAGCCTCACCTCTCCACCCTGTGGCTCTGAGCCCCGCTCATCCCCCACCTCCCCCCCAGCTCTGATCTCCTCTTATCTCCCAATTCCACCCCCCGCCAGCTCTAAGCCCCTCTTATCCCCATGGGCTTGAGCCCCTTTGTGTGCCTGAGATGCACCCCCGGCCAGTGTAGGTTTGATCTCCAGGGTGGGCAACACATCTGGGGACCAATGGTGCCCCATGGGGACATCATAACAGGGCATTTGGGGACTGTGGTGCTGCGAGGTGCGTCCCACCCTGGGCAGTCATGGTGGGGATGAGTGTGACAGGGAAGAAGGTCGTGACGGGTTGACACAAGAAATACGCAGCCAGGACAGGGTTAAGGGCAGGTTCATCCCCAGCGTGGGACGAGGTGACCTTGTTGAGAGCAGCGCAGCTGTGGCCGAAAGCACAGACTGGCAGCGGCTTTTCTTCCCTCCACCTCTTGCAGTTCACATCCAGACCTCCCGGGCTCTCATGGTGATTTCTCTCCTCCTGGGCTTCTTCGGCATCATCGTGAGCGTGGTGGGCATGAAATGCACCAAGGTTGGTGAAGAAGATCCCGTTACCAAGAGCCGCATTGCTGTTGCTGGTGGTGTCCTCTTCCTCCTCTCCGGTAAGGCAGCCCCAGCCCTTGCACCTCTGTGATGCAGAAGACCCCAAACACTTTTGGAGAGCTGTTTGGTGGCTGAAGGGGAGAGCTTGGTGATGGGCTGGGGGTGACTGATTGTCTGCATTTGATGGTCAATGGTTGATGGTCAGCGTTTGATGGTCAACGGTTGATGTCTGGTTGAAGGTGTCTGTGCTCATTGCAGGGGGGTTGAACAAGACAACCTTTGAAGGTCCCTTCCCGCCCAAACCTTTCTGTGATTCTGTGCCCAGGTCTGTGCACACTGGCCGCCGTGTCCTTGTATGCAGCACAGGTGACCTACGAGTTCTTCAGGAAGAGCACTGTCCCCATCAATGCCAGGTGAGAGCCTGGCTTGGGGAATGCTCTTTATCTGAATCCCATCTTGTTCCTGTGCTTCCCACAGGACCTTCTCTTCCTGGTTTCAGCAACATTTGGGGTCATAGGTAGACACACCAGGCAGCCGGAATGGGACCTGCGCCCCCCCACAGCTGCCATGTGGCAGAAGATCTCCCCAGTACTGAAGTTTTAGGTGGTGCCACCAATGGCTTTGTGCTGGGACAGAGTAGGAGTGCTCTCATGGAGCTTCAGCCCAAGGGAGGATTAAAGTGGGGAGAAACTGAGTAGCTGGATCCAGCCAATGTGAAACACGGCGATGGCTGGAGAGAAGAAGACCCAACATCTGCCTCAAGCTCTCCCATAGCCTCGTCAGGGCTTCCAGCATCCTTGTGCCTATCACAATTTGCACCTCTGCCTTTTCTGCACCCCCTCCCTGATGCTCCCCCTGTCTCTCCCCGCAGGTACGAGTTCGGCTCGGCTCTCTTCGTCGGCTGG
>NW_010196060.1:2515-21221 GCF_000695765.1 Mesitornis unicolor
GGACCGTGGGTGTCCGGACCGCAGGGCAATGCGGGTCCCGCGGGGGTGCGCAGCACAGAGGCGCTTTGTGTTCTGCCCCCCCCCACTCCACACCCTGTTTTTGGGACCAAGCAGGGGGCAACGCCAGCGCTGGGTTTCCCCGGGCTGAAGCTGCTGCCCACCTCCTCCCTCCCAGCCCAACCCGGGGCTCTAGCGCCCCCGCGCTCCAGAGGGAGGTTTTTGGGGTGCAAGTGTGCCTCATCGCTCCCCAAAAGCAACATTATTTGGAATTATTATTAATTCTCGATCCGAGTGCGGTGCCGGTGCTCCAGCTGAGCTCTGCCGGCCAAAATCAGCCCCGGGCTCCTTCCTCGCCAGGCACAGGCATGGGGCCTCGTTAAGCAGGAGAACAAACGGTGCTGGGCAAATTAAAGCAGAAAAAGGGGGTTTGGGGCACAGAGCGGGGTTTGTTTTGGTTCCCGGTGCCCAGTGCAGAGATTTTGGGCAGCAGATGGATGGACACGTGAATTTGGATGCCTCCCCACTGTGTCCAAATCCCTCTTCCCCCGACAGCGTTCCCCGGAGTGGGCGGTGAAGTCCACAAACGCCGGCGTCCCGATGGCCTCCACCTCCTTGTACCTCGCCTCGACCGCTACTAACAGCACCAACCTCCTCCGTAAATCCCCAAAACCCTCCATTTCCCCATCCCTGTGCTCCTATTGCATGTGCTGTGCCAGCTAACCTGCACAGAAACACACTGGAAATGATCCAAGGAGCTTGATTATATATTCTTTATAATTTTTATTTTTGTTTAATCCCAATTAGCTGATGTAGTTGTTTTTTTTAGATGTTATTTTACTCTAATTTTCTTTTTGTCCTGGTGTTTTTAATATGTTTTATTTTCTTTTTTCTCTGATTTATTTTACCGTATTTTATGTTCCTTGTTTTGTTTTCCTCTATTTTGTTACATTTTTCTCTATTTTATTTCATTTTCCTCTATTTCATTGTATGCCCATGTGCTGCTTTGGGTCCTGGTCCATGCTGGAGGGGAAGCAATGCTATTTTTGCCTGGGGGGGGTGATTTCTCTCTCTCTCACGCAGGACTAACAGCGCTCTTTCTCTTTTAAATTGCAGACCCCCTGTAAAAATATCTTCTTCGCCCATCAGGGGAGAGCCGTGCTCATAGTCTGTCTTCACCCATCAGGTGCTTGGTTGGCTGAACCCGACTTATGGGGTTCCCCCCCAAAAATGCCCACCAAAAGCTACTGCAGTGCGGATTGATAAAAACCTCATGCTTTAAAAAAAAATAAAAATCAAAAAAAGGTGTTTTTTATATCAAGAGCACTTGTGTAGAGGAATGTTTTTATTCTTTTAATATAAAATTGCATTAACTTTTCTATGGGACGCACGGCCGTGGGAACGGGACCGGTTGGGATTTTTAAATGCATTTTTTTTGCCAGTTGTTTGTACTAAAAATGGTGACTCAGTGGTATTAAAATATTTCCGATCATGGGCGTCTTTGTCAAAATCGTCTCTTTGTTCTGTCCCTTCCCATCAGGGCCAATCCTGTGCCAGGGCCTCCTTTGCTGCCCGAAGCTCCTCCAACGTGGTCCAGGCAGGAGATGCTCCCCACGCCAAACGCTTTTTGCCTTCCCCAGGCAGGCGCATGCCAAATATCCTGAATCTTTTGCCATGCGTTGCTCTTGAAGGAGGGGATGTGGCCTTAAAAAAATGCTTAATTTAAGGCTAAACCCACTGAAAGCCAAGATGTCCCCACAGCAGGGTCATGTCTCGTGCTTGTGGCCACCAAGGCTGGGATGCCACCAGCACCCTTCTCTCATCACCCCTTTTCTGGTCCCCCAGAGCTGGGCTCTCCCTTATTTTCTCTAATTTTCAATTAATTCAGAGCTGGCTGATGCCTAATTGGGGACTTTGCTAATTGAAGTTGATTTTTGCCTTCCCCCGGAGGGGCAGGACCCCCCTCCCGTGATGCTGTGCCTGGTTTCCTTGGGGGGGTGATGCTTTCTATCCAGGTTTTTGTCCTCTCTCAGCATCCTCAACCTGCTGGTGATACCTGAAACACAACCCTCCAAAAACCTCCAAAAGCTTCCAAAAACAGGGATCTGGGGTCCTTGGTGGCTCCCGTGACATCTCCAGGGGTCATCCTGGAGCTCCCTGGGGACACACACCCAGGATTCCTGGAAGCCCAGAAAAGGGTTGGGGTGGGAAAGCTGAGCAGTGATAACAGATCTGGGGATGTAAAGGCCCCCAGTGTTCTCCAGACACTCCCTTGCATGTTTGGCACAGGGCAAAGTGGAATAAAATATGGGCACGGGAGGCAGGGCCTGCTGCAATGCATGGGGTCTGCCTCCACTCACCCTAAAACATTGTTCCCTCCCCTGCCCTAACACACTTATTTAATAAAACCCACATGAAGAACAGTATTTAGATTTCTGGTCGTACTTCTTGCTTATATCCAAATCCTTGTGAAATAATATTTATGTTTTAAACAGGCAGAAAGGAGGGAAAAGGGAAAATTACCCCCCCCAGATGCCAAGATCACAGCAAATCTCACCAAATTGCCACGGCACCAGACTTCCACGTGAAAAACAGAGCAGTAAAAAAAAAGTCACCTTTTTTTCTTAGAAACAAAACATCAGAATAATCTGAAAAATGCATTTCACTGCTCTTTGTTGTATTTAGCACGAAGATGTTTCTGTGGCAGCACTGCCCTTGGCCAGGGGCCCATAGCCCATCCGCACGCAGAGCGGCTTTTCTCACGCCTCTGCTGTTATTCCATGAGGGTTTTATTCGATTTTAGTCACTTTTTAGTCATCTTTAATCATCTTTATTCATTGGCCTGCCCCAACAGCATCTACAAAGTCCTCTCTGCTCTATGCCATGGTCCCATCAAAGAAAACATCTTCACCTCTTTTTTTTTCCCCCTTTCAGCCATAGCACAAAGTGTGCTAAAATACAAAGGTTTGGGTCTCTCGTCAGTGGCATTTTTTTACCAAATGCGTTTTACAAACCCAGTGGGACACAAGATCTGATTTTCGCCTTCATTAACCAGGGAAATCATCTTAATCATTCAACTACTGATATATCTGCCCCTCTGCCTGCATCTTTTCAACCCCCCAAGAGGTTTTAATTGAGAATTGACAAGGCAGATTCGTTTGATATAGAATAAGCTGACTTTAGAGGAACAGAAAATAAAAATAAACCTATGTTATTGTTGTCGCCAGGGCACGCAGCTGCAGTTTTGGAGCCACACCGGAATTTTACCTGTATCAGGGGTGTCCAAGTACCATAAATTCCTGTAAATGATGGAAAATGAAGGTGCGCAAACCCACCTGGGCATTTTCAGCACTAATTCACCACTATGTGCCCACACATTGGAGCTGCCGTGTTCTGAAACCCCAGGAAAACAGGAGAACCTGGAATAATTACGCAGCAACCGCGCATGTCGAGCTCCTGGTGGATCTGTGGGGCCGACGCTCGAGGACCTGCCAAGACCCCGGTGCGCTGCCAAAACCCCACTGCTCAACACTGCAGAGGATTATCCAGAGGAGAAAAAAATCATAATAAACCCAAAATCCCAAAAGTATAACCCAAAAAATAACCCGAAAGCCTTCAGTATAAGCTGTGGAAAAGTGGATGTGCTGTTACCGCAGCAGCTATTGCTTGTTTTCCACTTAATGGGGGAAAAAAAGAGTCTGAGTTATTTGAAATACACCTGGCCAAAGGGTTTTTATTCTCCTCCTTGCGTTTTAGCTCCTTTCTCCAGCCACCCCCACCCCCCTGATCCCCTCGCACCGGTCCTGGGAACCCAGCGTTTCCCAGGCCGCTCACCCCCAGGCGGTCATTAAAAGGTCTAATTAAAAAATGCGGGATATTCGCCCAGGACACAGCGTTCCCCACCTGGGGTGTGCTCCCAGCGGGTTCCCACGGGTTCCCCCACGTGATATTTTTTTGGGGAGGCTCCATGTCCAACCTATGACCACTTTAACCACAGGGATGCCCATCACGCTGTGGAGCACGGCGCCCATTGACGTCCCTTGGAAAACCCTTAAATACCCAGCACGGGCTCAGCGGTGCAGCATTGCCACAGCTCCATCGCCTGGGTCAGGATTGAACCCCACCAGCACTCCAGAGCCTTCAGGATCCACGTCCCCAACCAGAGACCCACGTCCCCAAGCCATCAGTGAGGAAGAGCTTCTGCCAGCATCCCACCTCAGCAAGGATGAGCCCGCGGTGAAGGTAAATCCTCCCCTCCCAAGCCCCTTTTTATTTTCCAACTAAGTAATTCTGTGGTTCAATTGCTGACAAGATTCAGAGCTGGGTCTTGCCAGGGTTAAGGATTTCTTCCTTTTATTTTCTTTTCTTCCTGCTCATATAATTCAAGTGGCTGAACAGATTTTCTTCAAAGGCTCAAAACCAGCCAGAGTCTGGTGGAAAAAAACAAGGTTATGGGGAGTTAGCTCAGAAGGGAGCCTGGGAAATTAAAAAATATTGTAAATTGAGGTCTGAGAGGCCGCCTGTTAATGGCATAAATAAAGCTCTCAGGGCAAAGCTGATGGAAGTGCTCAAAAAGCCAGGGTGAGTGGTTCTGCTCCCAGTGATGTCCCTGGTGAGGACATTGTGGGAGATGCTGCACGTTGAGTGCAGGGACCGTGCCCGTCCTTCTCACCTCTTGCTCTGTGGGGAAGCCTGTGCCAGGGCAGGGTGGGCAGCACCTGAAGGTCACAAACCCTGCCCTGGCAAAGAGTAATTAACCCATACCCTATGATAATTAACCCATGCATCCCAGAGACCCATCCGGTTTCATCAACCAGCCCCCTCATGGGAACTCCTCTGCCCAAAAGGCGGTTGCAGCAGTTGCCACTTCAGGCACTAAAATATTTAACAACTTGGGTTGCAAAGCACAGCAAAGCAGAATTCGTGGCCAGGCTGTGGAGATAGGATGGTCCCATCCCCTCTGATCTTTGGAAACCCTCAGCTGCACCCACAGGCACCCACAGCAAACCCCAGCAGCTCTCATCCACCTCCATATGGGAGGTGCTTTCTTTGGGCTTGCTGCTTGAGATCAGGACATCTCCATGGGACACTTGGTTGTGCTCCAGCCTGGTTGTTTTAACACTTCCTTGCTTTTCTTGAGGAAAAAGAAAGCAAGACAAGACAGGTGATCTTCCAATTACATCAAATGGATGAGGGGATAGAGGCATCAAGAAAACCTCAGTATATCAGGAGTCTCATGCTCAGATCACAGGTTTTGGCAATGGTAGTTGTTGACGATGATTCCCAGCAGCTTTTGATCCCCAGAGGGCCAATACTAACGGTTGACAACTTCAGATGGTCTGTTTGGGAGAGAGGACATCCAGAGAACAACCCAATGTGAGTATGTCCCCAGTGCAAGGGGACCATTGAGGGCCCTGTCTACAGGCAAACCTGGTGGCCCAACCCCAGCTGAGGGTGTTAGATCACCCTGGCAGCACTGAGGACCGTAAGATGGGCCTCAGACCACTCACAGGGGGCCAGAGGATACCCTGGCCACACTACTTTGTCCTTGGTGGATCAGGTACCTGGGCCAGAGGTGGCAGAGGTCCCTGCGTCCTCACAGGTGACCCCATGAGCGCAGCCTTGCAGATGACGGCGTTTGGTCTTGCTCTCCTCTCCACCCTCTTCTTGCTCCTTGCCACGTGCACCGACTGCTGGATGGTGAACGCTGATGACAGCCTGGAGGTGAGCAGAGCGACCATCTTCAGGGTTAGCAGAGGCACCGTGGTCCAGGTCAGCAGCTGAGGGTTGCAGCTGAGGCCTTGACATCCATGGGGTTGCACCACATCTCCATGGGCTTGGAAAGGGGACACAGTGGGACAGCTTTCTGCATGAGTTGGAGGATGAGAGGATTACTGAGAGAAAGAAATGCTGGAGCAGGAGGAGGAGACACACATGGGACGTGTCTGGCTGTGGTGGTGAGAGCCTGAAGCTCTGCCCTGCCGGGCTGGGATAGTGCTTTTTGCCGGAGTTCCTTTCTCCTGCCTCCAGGTGAGTCACAAGTGCCGAGGGCTTTGGAGGGAGTGTGTCACCAACATGCAGGACGGGGTCAGGACCTGTGACCAGTATGACTCCATTTTGGCCGACCATCCAGGTAAGCTGCAATGGCCTGGAGACATTTTTAAAGTTCACAGGTAACAGTTTTCATTCTTCGAGAAGTCGACCCTTGCTGCAAAGGGTTGACCTTCCTTGGTTGGCAATGCAAGCCCAGGGCTGCTCCTGGCCTCCTGCCCCATCAGCATGGCCTGGACATCCCACGGTTCAGCCAGATCTGCCATGGGGTTACCAAGCAGGAGAGGCCATGACGCTGGGCCTACTCACAACAACGGCACACAGAGCTGGGGTGCAGCTCCTGCCATCCATTGCATGGGGGGATTTGCAGCCCCACTGATTTTGCACACAGGGGTGAAGGCCATTCCTATTGGCCAAGGACTGGAGTGGAGGCACCAGTTCCTCTGACCATTCCTCAGTCCCCTTTCTGGTTTGATTTTTCCCCTCCCTGCCCAGTGAAGATCGTGGTGACGCGGACCCTGCTGATCACAGCAGACCTCCTGGCTGGCCTGGCTTTGGGCACGTTGCTCCTCGGGCTTGACTGCATCAAGTTCCTCAAGGAAGATCCTCGTGTCAAGCTAAAGATGTGCTACGGGGCTGGCATCATCCTTGGCATTGGGAGTGAGTGACTGGGAGAGCTCAGGGGCAGGTGGACCTCGTGTCCCACAGGGGAACCAGGGCACCCCTCAGAGGGGTCTTGGGGAGCACGAGGGGCTTGTGTGGGTCGTTCTTAACCAGTCCCATTCCTCCTAGGCATCCTGGGCCTCGTGGGCTCTGTGTGGTACGCGGTGGATGTCTACGTGGAGAGGGCCACGCTGGTGTCACGCAATATCTTCCTGGGCGTCCACTACGACTTCGGGTGGTCGTGCTGGCTGGGGATGGCCGGCGCAACGGGCTGCTCTGTGGCATCCGTCCTGCTGACCTGCTGCCTCCACACCTGCACAGGTCCGTCTGCCCTGTCCTCATCCCACCACCAGTGGCCCCGTGTCCTGCAGGAATGTATGTGGGGTCAAGGACCAGCTCAGAGGGTGCAGGCACTTCCCACAGAGTCCAGCAGATTCAAGGGAAACCCTAAGGGCTGGGTCGTGACAGGACTGCATGGAGTGAGGACCCCACAAGCCCCCTAAGGGCATGGAAGGGGTGCAGAAGTGCTCCATCCACCAGCGCCTCGAGGTCCTGGTGAAGGTGTGTTGACATCTACCCAAAACAGTGGCCGTGCTGGAGCTGTGTCCTTGTGACCAGACAAAGCCTGAGCCGGTGGCCACAGGGATGTGGTGGCGAAAATCTGTCCCACCATCAGGGACATGGGACAGGTGATACCCCACCAGACAACATCTCCAGCCCGCCTGCATGGTCCCACAGCGCTGTCCGGGTTCATTTCTCCTGCCGTGGCATCCCCTGCACCCCTCTGCTATGGCCATGCCACAGCCCCAACTCTTTCCTGGCAGACCCCAGCAGCCGCTGGCAACCCCAGAGGATTCCCCAGCCCTGGGGCCGAACGGCCACCAGCAAGATGTACGCCATGGACTCCCGCGTCTGATGGGCAGCACCCTCCCGCACCCAGCCCTGCCATGGGACACCCCCCAGCCTGACCCCATTAAAACACCACTGCCTGTACTGGGACATCTCTGCGACTGCTTTTGGGCTCCGATTGCGGGGTTCACACAAGCTGTGGAAACAACAGCTGCAAAAGGCAAGGGTGCTGCAAAGTCACCCACAGAGAAAGGGGTTTTTTCCCCACTTCCAGCCAGGTTTCATGAAAATAAACCCCAGAAAAGGGTTAGTTTAAGAAATTATGCTCCCCCTAAGGCCCCTGGGGAAGCTGCTGGGACACTGAGGGCAAAGGAGCTCCTCAACACGGCTCAGTCCTGCTGAGGAGGGGTTTTGGGAAAGCCGTTTCCACACAGAGTAACACTGACTCCATGTGGCTGGTGGCCCTGGTCACCTACGCACCAGCACCACTGGAAACCACCCCTGCGCCCAGAAATTTGGCAGCACAAAGTTTGGATTTAAAAACGGTGACGCTGGTAGCTCAGAACATTTATAAGTGTTACCATGGGGCGGGCAGTGGAGGAATGCTGTAGTCACGTGCATCGGGCACAAGGAGGTGGGCAGTCTGAAGTCTCATGGAAGTGCTCTGCCTGCACTGCTGTTTTCCAAGTCAATTATCATCCTTCTTCACCTGCACACCATTGTGAAAACAAACCAGAACCCCAAACCACCCTGGCAATTGCTGACTGCTTAGGTTTTGTCCTTATTCCCTTCCTCCTCACCCAAAGGTGAGCCCCTGGCCTGAGCAGACACTGCAGAGATGTCACAGAGCCCTCACAAGGGCAAGGCACAGGAGAAACTCACAGCAGCGGTTCTGTAGCCTGGAGCAGGTTGTGGAACACCTGCACCCCCAAACCAGAGGGGCTGCAAGGGGCCACCCCCAAGCCATTCATCTCCAGGGATGACAGGGACATTGTATCTGGAGACATCACTTCTACTGGCAAGGCCGATGAGCCACCACAAGGAGGTTCCTGCGCTCCTTCACCCGGCGTGGTTTGTCACCAGACAGCGTGGTTTGTCACCACAGGGACACCAGGAGCCTGTCACCACCTGACAAGGCTTCTGGGCAGCAGCCTGCGCTCAATGCCTGCCACAAGGCAAAGCCACTCACGCAAAGCAAAGCAGGACAGTGACACCAAGCCCCAGCACACAGGAGGCTGCTGGCAGAGGCTCTGGTTTCACTCTCAGCAGGGAACCCCATTTCCCCCGTTTTTCCCTCAATTCTCCTCCCCACAACCCCCCAACTCCTGCAGTGACACAGCTGTGAAGACATCACACCTGTGTGGTGAGCCAAGAGCAGCTGTGTGCTGCACACCTCCAAGGACAAATTTTGGGGGCATTCTGGTTTGGGTGTTTTGTTTGGGTTCGTTGGTTGGTTGTTTTTTGTTTGTTTTAAGCACCCTCACATCACCTCAATGTGGTGACAGCCGTACTCCAGCAGAGACACAGAAGAAATACAAAGGTCATTTTTTTCCCAACCCCTTATGAACACTTAAACCCTTTCATCCCAAAGTGGGTTTAAAATGACCAAGCACACAAGCTAATTCTTTAAGACCTTTATTAACAGATGCTTGCAGTTTGACTTGAAAAAATCAGGTGTATATTTCATACAAATTAAAAATGAGGTTCTTAAAAATCTCAACTTGACCAGATATGAAACAATTTAAAAACCTTTAACGGTATATTGAGAAAAAACAGGCTTTTAAAAAACGTGTTTATCGTTTCCAAAAGGAGACTTCTTTAGGTAAAAATAATAAAAACCCCATGCTGCATAGATAATGCAGATAGTTCTATAGTAATCTGGTCAACAGCAAAAAGCAAGCACTTAAGGTCTTCAGTTCCAATTCTTTTGTTCATTTCTTATTGCTGGAATTTCATTTTCTTTTCTTCTTCATTTCTTAAGTCTTTTCTTTGATGACTAAACTGAAAAAGAAAAAAAAAGGATGATCAGGCAGAGTGTTACACAGGTGTTTTGTCCACTACTCCATCACCCACTCCCAGTGACCAAAACCACCACCTTCCACACAGTCAGAGGACTCCAGAAAGAGAAGCCACAACCTTTAGACACAGAGGAAACCCCTCCAATACCTCTCCCTCGCAAAGGCCCCTGGGGGAAGCTGCTCACACAGCAGCTCTGCAGACCCATACAGCTGCTGTAAACCCTGAGCCCCCCCCAGCCCTGCCCAGGAAGGCATGAGGACACCTGAAGATCTTCAGAAGATGCCTGAAGAGCAATTCCTACCTGTGCTTAACTGTAACCCACTGCCTAGAGCACAGCAACCACAATTTATATTCTCCAATACTATCAATAAACACAGCAACAAAATGTCACCTGGGTGCTTCTCTGAAGCCCACGATATTAAGAATTAATGCAGCTTGTGTTAACCATTAAAATGAACACGAGGAGAAAACGAAGTGACAGAAAATACATGAAGAGGTATCAAGTAACCAACCATACAACAAATCCAGCAGCACCCAAGCCCCCCAGTGCTCATAGCTGGGAGCGATCCGCAGCTGCTGCTGACACCCAGCTCCTGTCCATGCCCAACTCCTCCATTCCCCATCACCCCATTAATGTGACCACTTGTTACCACTCCTGTCAGAGCCTAAACAAGCCTTTCCATTTGCCTGCTCTCCAAGCACCAAGTCATGAGTGAGACACACCAGGAATAGGATATGAATGCTGGCAAGAGAAAATACAGGGAGGGAGAATAGACAAGGAAGGTGCTAGAAAAAAGCAACAAAAGCAGGAAGAGTCCTAGCAATGACAATATTCCCAAATCAGCCAAACTGGCCATCAGGAGACAGCACCAAACAAGCACCGTATCACAATGAAAACAACATTTTACCACTGACCTCTAGGCAACCCCCCAAGCAGCGAGGCACACCAGTACCACAGCACTCCAACCACAGCCACCCTGGGCGCTCCACAAAAAGGCTCCCCTCTACCACTTTTTCCAGCATTCTTTTCTTGAGACAAAAAGCTGCTACCAAGATGCTCCTGCAAATTCAGCTCTCTAGAAATTAATGCCCGGAGGTCTTAATGCTTTGCTTCCCCTTTTGAGGTCGAGCAATAAAAGCTCAGATGCTTGCAGAGCTGAGTAAATCCCAGTGCCTGCTTCTTCCAGCTACTTTCTTAAATTACTGTTTCTGGAGATTGCTATAAGCCTGACCTACTGAGCACAGCCAAGGGTTTAAGATTAACAGCAGTCCAGGCAGTGATTCCATCCATGAAAATTAAAGCCTGTAACTGAGTCCTCCCAATTAATCAGCATTTGTATGGCAAAGCCGCACAGTTTGGTTCTGCACACGTTACCTAACACGCTCACAAGCGCAGACAGCTTGGCTACAACTCGCCATAAGCAAGAACAGTCAAACTCTTTTAAGGTAAAAATTAAAGGAAAGCATCAAAAGAAAATAAAAGCCGGTCATGACATCGTATCCTCGCAAGCCTGCGGCCACGCACCCGGATGATGGTAGAGATGGTAAGCCGGTATTTACTCAGCCCCGCCCTGCTCGGCCTCGGGAGCGGACGTGTTCTCAGCTGGTGGTTCGGCTGTCTTCGTCTCTTTGCCATCTTGTGGTTTAGGGTTCTCTGGGCGTCTGCGTCGGTAGTTGAAGTTACGACGGTACCGACGTTGAGGTGGCTGCTGACTTTGGGTCTCATCCCCTTGGTTCTCTTTATCTTCTTCGTTCCCGTCCTCTCTAGGCTGTCTTTGACGAGGAGGACCCCTGAAAGTCAAGCTAGGCTTTAACGATGCAGCATCTGACCACTGCCATGTCCTGTCTCTGTCGCTAAAAGGCAGGGTTAAAAAAGAAGGAAGTTGCCCTGCAGCATACCTGCGAAACCGTGGTCTGTAACCTCGATACATGTTCTGCCTGACTGGTCTGCCTTGTTCTCCTGCACTCTGGTTGTCAGCACCCTGGAAGACATTAAAAACGAACCATCTCAGCAACAGCCTGTTAACGCCACAACCGGTCACACCGTGAGCATGGCTGCGAGGGGGCTGCTGGGTTCAGTATGGGGCGTACGACAAGGTGGGCAGTGGTCCTAGGGCACACAAGTATGCACTGTAAGAATCTGTGTTTCTTTCAGTTAATAGTATAGGAAGTTATCACAAATTCAAACACTTTTTCAAAAGCTGTAAGATTAGGACCTTCAGCTTATCAACATCTGCTCTCATGTTTCACCTTACAGCCAAACCTTACCAGAACCATTCTGAGTATCTACAAAGAGCAGCAAAAAGCTGTGGTCCATCACCCTGCTCCAAAGGAATCGAGGAAACGTTACCTCCACTATCTCTCCCTGCACGGGAGGGTTGGAATATTGTGGTCGACGCCCGTAGGGCCTACGCATATAGTAAGGTGGGTACCGCCGCCTGCGGTAGGGACGGCGTTGCTGGGCTTGTCCTTCTGGTATGTTCTCTGCTCCTTCGTTCTTTTCCCCACTCTCACTATTCTGGTAGTTTTGCTGGTAGTTGCGTGGAGGACCCCTACGACGTGGATATCGTCTGTAATGGTTACGGTCTGCTGCGTATTTACTGCCTTGCACTGGAACGCCACCAGGACCTGTAACATTCGCTGCCTCCGCACCCTAAAGAGCAGGGACAGTGTTAGGCAGAGGAACAGTCAGCATCACATCAGTTATAACATAATATAATTTAGTACCGAGCAACGATTTACATCCACATTGTAAAGCAATGAAAACCCATTCATCTCCCTGGATGCCATCAGGCATCGACTCAAACCACAGGCACCACGCCAAAGCCTGCAGACCAAATTTTCCGTGCATGCTCTGACACCCCAGAGACATGTTTACCTTTTCTCCCTCAACCACATCAAACTCCACGGTCTCTCCATCTCCTACGCTGCGGAGGTACTTCCTGGGGTTATTCTTCTTTATGGCAGTCTAACAACATAATATTGCAGAATTACATTTACAGGCACAGCATGAAAATACTATTTAACATATCTGAAGACTTTTTTTTACGATTAAGGAATTTGAGTATTTAACATGTTAGGAGGAAGACCTGTACTCCTGAAAAAGCAATTAAAACACCATCAAAAATCCAGAAAGCCATACAATTTACCTGTATTACTCTAATTCCGGTCCATCTGAAATGTGTCACAGCTGACTACAGACATCTGTCAACATGCTGCCTACCAGCTGAAAAAGCAGCTTGAAAACAACCAACCTCCCCACTACACACTGGCCGTAGTATTCCTAACCAGTTTAGCATCAAACACCCCCATAGTATTTATACATTCCTCTGAATTACATACACCCATATATAAGCCTTTCCAGTCATGTGCTCGCATTTCCAGCCCTTCATCTCCCACACCACTGCAGCACGCAGTAGCCCACACGCCACTGAGGCTGTCTTAAACAACATAAACACATTGATGGCCAGAAATGAAGAGATTTCCTTTCTCTGAGGCTTCCAGTACCACCACTTCAGCCACAGTATTTAACAGTCAATCACAAATCTACTCCAGCCCTGCATTACACACCAAGGATTAGTCCTTCCAAGGCATCAGCACCAGACAAGCCTTTGTATCGGTACCTGCGTGCTAAATGACATTACCAGAAAACACTGAATTTTCTGTGCTGGTCAGCAGCAGATTATGTTTTTGACAGATGAGTTAATACTCAACATACACTGCTCTCAGCCACATTCTGCTTATCAAACACTAACTGAACAGTAATACAAGTGTAACAACTTCACAAAAAATACCAGCAACAGAGTTTGACTGGATTTTTTCCCCTAAATGGAACAAAATTATGCAAAAGCACACCCACAAGTCTCAGCTTCTAAAGCAGTGATTTTAGGGAGAGACAGAAGCCTTATTACAGCAGCAGCCGAGTCTAACAGCTCTTCATGAGAGCCAGGCTTGACAACAGGGATGGGAAAAAGCACACCCAGCCAGGACTCCTAAAAGAAGCTGATTCCCTTCAGATTAGATCCCTAAAACTGTTTTATTGTGAAAATTATTACATTAAAACAAACCACTGCCAAACTGTGCTTTTAGAAACAGACAGCAGTTACATGACAAGTCCTGAAATCCGAGGTTAAGTCAAGGTCACTTACAGGTTACCCTGTTTGCAAATCGTGTAATAAAGTCAGAAAGCTTTCCTTCAGGGTACATATTCCTGCCTCACCACACAGAAACACAGTGCAGTCACTTGGCTGTTCTCCACTGCTCATTACAGAATAACCTTTTATAAACAAATGCCTCCACACACTAATAGCAGGTAATTCAGACATCGTACAAGCACCACGCTGAGAGCTGGCACATCGAACTTAAACAATAACACCTTCCAGGGGTTACTTTTCCCTCCCTTTGTTTACAACATCAGCAGCGTGTCCCTAACTCCAAACAAAAGAACAATCCACAGACTCCTCAATGCTGAAGTGAGCCACGCTCCACCAAGGACTCTTTGTGGGCTGCTGCACAAGAGATCCAAAGACAGAGAGGGTAAAAGCACAGAGCCTATCACAGAGATACACAGGCCAGACATAAAGAACTAAACCAAGGCCAACCTGCTCCATGAAATAAGCCACAGGTTTGGTGCACAGCCTCACTCTGGGCTGGTTTCAAGAGGTTTACATGCTTCCCTATTAAAATGTTTCCAGGCTTTCACTAAAAGCTCGAAGTCATATATGACATTAAAGTTTTGCCTAAAAAAAAACCCTCAATGAACCCAACTTCACTGGCACTTCATCCCTATTCCAGCCCAATTAATTTCCCTCCCTGCTACACGCTTTTCATTTAACAATATTTCCATGTGCTCCCTAACACCTGTATGAACCCACAAGGCAACTTAACAACTTCAAACAGCCACCCCCGAGTCAGACAGTGCAGTTTTCCTCCCTGTACAGTGCCAGTCTGCTTGACCCTGCGTGGCTCACATCCTCATGATGGATGCACATAGATATGCAAACCCCTCAACTACACGCAAGCTTTACTTGCAACCTAACACTGAGAAACGGTTGTGTTCAAGTAACAGTTAGAAAACGTGAGACTCTTTCACAGCTTCAATTCTACTTACACAGGTCATGCACAGCAAGTTTCAGAAAGGGAGCCTGTTTTAGTTTCAAGGAAGTCTTACCTGATGGACAAACACGTCTTCCTTGGTGTCATTCCTGCAAGACAACAGGAAATTGAAATTAATGTATGAAATGCACACTAAATTAAAAGTTCAATGGTTTGGGGTGGGAACAAAACAGGGAACTGTCAAGACAATTTGCTTTCAGCATCAGCCTCACTCTTCAACCTGCTCTCAACTAGACCCCCAGGTAGCCTATGCAAGGTTTAGAGCACACGCTGAAGTTCACTACACTGCGTGCGAAAGCATCCTTTCTCCTTCTGCACACCCCTCCATCCCTCACACCCCACCCAGTGAGGTGCTTGAAGCAGCAGCACCCAACAGTGACCAGGCAGCCATTCTTGGCAGTGCTGTGTGGGAGAGCAGCTATTGCCATCTCTGAAACAAGCGATGATGTCACCACCTGAGCCATGACATCACCGCCCAAGCCTTGTGTCATCTCTCCAGAACAACCCTCAGTCTCACACCACCAGCTGACCACTGAAGGCCACAGGGCCAGTCAGGCTGTGTCTGTGAGAACAGAGAGGAAAGAGTTTGGGTTTCTCCCCTCACAAGAAACAGAGAACAGCTCTAATCTGTACCTGCCACAACCCAGAAGCATCCTTCAGCATGGTCATGATGCAGTTTCCAAAACGACCACACTGAGGGAGGTTGGACAACCACAACATCGTACCAGGTGAAGCCAGTAAAGTCTGTTCTGCAATGAAGAGGCACAGCTGAAGCAGCCTCCACACTGGTCTGAGCATTGCATGGGCTGTTCCCACCACTCAAAACACTTACAGCCACATGCCCATCATTACAGCCACAAGCCCATCGTGCCAACTGACCCTCACTGCAGTGGCAGTTTCACAGTTTGAATCAACAGCAAAGTGGCTTTTATTTCCTAGAATGGCTGGGTAAAGACATAGCAAAGCAAGCTGGTGCAAAAACTTGCTCAGAACTGGAGAGCTTATAGGTACAAGTGACAGAATCAAGAATTACTTTTTTAGAAAACAAACAAACAAACAACAAAAAAACCCCCAGGCATTCTTCAACATCACCTTTAAAATGTGACAACGACAATTAGAGCTTTTAAAAAAATTCAATCCAAGGTATGGCTATTCTGTCAGACAGCACCAGTAAAAAATAAGTCACCTTGTTTCCTCATGGAATTGATGCCCACAAGACTCAAAGGTCTGGAAAAAGGTAGTCAAAAGGCAAACAACGCAGAGCCAGCCCGGTAATTGTGAGGCAGCTTATCTCTGAAGGCCCACAGTGCGGCTCTCAGAAGCCTGTGCAAAGTGTGAGCCTAAACACTTCCTTCTTCACACACAAAGAGCTCCTACCAGATGCTCCAAAAGCTGAAAAGCTTCAGAAGATCCCAGGAACAGGTTTTCAGTGAAGAAAAAAAAATAATTAAAAAAATCTGCTTAGCACATTCCTTCACTCTCAACTGCAAATGGTGGTAGGAAGTGCTGATTGTGCTGCAAGAATGGATGCTCTATGTTCCTGCTCAAGTCTGAGTTTGGACAACCACACTTTTTTGAAGTCCTTTTGAAAACTCAGTTTCCATTTAAGAGGACACAGGAGTTTTGTACCAACAAATGGCTTAGTTACACAGACGCAATTCAAGGTGCACACACGGTCAGTCCAAAACTACACTGGTTAATTCTGACAGTGCTTTCCAGCAGGCACATCTGGAAGCAGCAAGCGCACTGCCGCTGGGATGGCCTAACAGCAACAGTGATTGCTCTCTCCAAGAAAACCTGAAACGGCACGAGAGAAAGCCCGGTTCTGAAGGCCTAACAAGCCCTTTAGCTTCTCTTTGCAACAAATGATTCTCCTCTCAACACCTTTAATCCCTAAAGTTTAGGAAAAAAAAAAAGGCATCAGACGAGCAGACAGATTAAGGAAACGCCACCATGAAGCCCAGCAGAGCATGCACACAATGCCAGATACCAACACGCAGCTCCAGTTATGGTAAGAGGACCACGGCCTGCACATCCATTTATTATTTTGACAACTGTGAGAAACAATCGACAGACACTCAGAATTGAAGCCAATATCTCAGGACAGAAATGCACTTTTAACATTAAAAGAACACAGACAATACCTGAAGCCAACGTACACCTATATCAAAGCGAAATTTTAGTTCCAAAGCTAATTTCAGCTTTGAGCAGACCCAGCTGAAGCAAAGACAAGCAAGGGCAGCAGCTCCCACAAAGTTTCCCTTGCAGCCAGAGAGATTCCAGAGCTGAGGAAATGTCCTCCAGTTGGGTCCCCAGCCTGCGGCTCTAATCTCCCGATAACACCACATCATGCTGGGTTTCTCATTAAAAATGGCAACCTCAGGGATTAAACAGCTGCCAAATTAATGACCGGGGAAGCCATTCGGATGTCTTAACTCGCTGCTGTCGCTTCCTCGCTTGACTCACATCACTCAGCGTTTCCACTGCTGAGGGAAATGGGAAAAAAGCCTTCCCTGGAGGTACAGTTTGTGGCCTAAGACTTTATACACATTTACAAAAGCCAAAGATGCTAAAGCTTACGGCACCGACAGCTACTCAACATTTAACATTAAATCCTGCATAAAGAACGCAAACTGGGCAGACTCAGAGTCAAGTTTTTGAAGCTGCAGACACAAAACCAATTAAGGAGTCTGGCAAACACTTGAAGACCGGGTCAAAAGGTAACAGACAGTTAAAAAACAGAGCAATATTTAAACCAAACCTAAATAAAAGGCCAAATAAAAGCACCAGTATATACATTTACTTCCCTGAAGAGGGATGCCCAAGTCTCCTGCAAAATTCCGAAACCATGGCTTTGAAGTACCAGGGGAACAGTTCTCCAAAACATGGCCTCTGCACAGCAACCCACAGGGAGGCCTCCAGAACCAACAGGTACCAGAATTTCCCATTTTTCCAGAACTGGTTTGCAGAGCAATTCCAGGACCCCTCTACTGCTGGACAGCCTCCCCAATATGCCAACTGTAAGCATTTACACAACTCTAAGTGTTCACATTTTTCTCTAAAATCAACTCCTGTCATAAAAAGAATCTTCTAGGCACTTGTTTCTTGAGAGGCCTTTATATGCTCCAGTTTGGTGATATAAAGGAAATGTGAATTCTGTCATTTCCCTGTACAGTCAGGGCTTCCTCAAGAGAGGACACTTTTAACTACCAAGTGCTCAAAGCAATTTTTGCTTCCATTGATGTGACAGAACTTCAAGCAGGTGTTTAAACAAATACTTTGTGTGTGCTCACTGACAGCAGACTTTAGTGCACCCTTAAGTGCAAAAAAAAAAGGCAAAATCCCGAAAAACCAAAGCATTATCAAATAAAAATCCTAACGTAAGAAATACTGCCAAGAAAATCGATTTACTAAGACCAAGGCCAAGGTTCAAGTAGTAAAAAGCCAACCCAACAAACCCTAATGGGTGAGGGACACTGGGATGGAGGCTGGAACTGCTCTGCTATGGAGACAAGCTCAGAGTTGGGGCTGTTCAGCCTGAAGAAGAGAAGGCTCCAGGGAGACCTTCCAGCAGCGTTCCAGGACGTGAAGGGGCTATAGGAAAGCTGGGGAAGGACTTTTTACAAGGGCATGGAGTGACAGGACTCCATGTAATGGAGTTCAAGGAGTAACAGCTTTAAACTGGAAGAGAGGAGATTTAGACTGGATATTAGGAAGAAATTCTTTGAGGGTGGTGAGGCCCTGGCCGAGGTTGACCAGGGAAGTCAGGGGTGCCCCCTCCCTGACAGTGCCCAAGGCCAGGCTGGACGGGGCTTTGAGCAGCCTGGGCTGGTGGGAGGTGTCCCTGCCCGTGGCAAGCGTTCGGCTGTGGGGGCTTTGAGATCCCTTCCCACCCAAACCACGCTGCGATCTCGCCAGCTCCTTCTCCCAAGTGTCACCGCGCAGGTGACAGCAGTGACCACCCCCTGCCCCACCGCACATGTTCCCTAGCACCGCTCCACGCTCCAACGCC
>NW_010196061.1:0-7927 GCF_000695765.1 Mesitornis unicolor
CTAACATTCTGTGATTCTGTGATTCTGTAAAGGACTAACCCTTGCTTCTCTTTTAGTTCCTTACCCACCTCGAAACATTTCTGTTCAGATTGTACCGATCAACAGAAACAGCTGGGAAGAGCACAGTGGAAATTTTGCAGAAGAATCATTCATGGGACCACAAGAAATCATAAGGAAAGAAAAAGTTAGTCGTTTTTCTGGCAACCCACCTGAAATTCCAGCAGCGAACACATCTGCAGCCCGGCCAGACTACCGCTATAACAACACAGAGTACGAAACCTCATCACAGCCATACTGGTGGTCTAACGAAGCTGAGTCATCAGAGGGTGAAGAGGAGTTTGTCAATGCAGTTTCCAGTGATTACGAGGCCAATGACGTCAACACATCTGGAAAACTCACACCAGAGGCCCCTTCCTTCCTTCCTGTACAAATGGTGCTGACCTGGCTACCACCAAAGCCACCTACTGCATTTGATGGTTTCCATATCAATATTGAAAGGGAAGGTAAAATGAAGCCTTATATCCTTTCCATACCTCTTTTCTGTGATTCCATTGGTGGAATCTCTACTAATTACTGATTACCTAGCACTGTGCTTCAGAGTGCTATGTTAGATCTCTATTTCTTGAGAAGTTTCTTGCACTGAATAGCATCTAGTTCTGGCTGGGCATCATAAAAGTAAGGAAGGAGGGATAAATAGCAGTTTGCAATTCTATTTTATTAAACAAGATTTATACTGTTGTACATATTGCTGCACTATTTACACTGCAGTTATCATAAATCCATTCTGGTATTGAAGAAAGGAGAAATGAGCTGATAGAAATACATATTCCTTAGAGTGCAAAGAGGCTGTGGTGGAGAATGAAGAGACTTTTCAAGTGATGGAGCTACAAGAAAATTGTCACATTGCTTAAAGATTTTCTGTTTTAAAATCTATTTTATCTAAATGAATTTTACTTCCTGACAAGTAGTTTTCATAAGTCACACTGCTCCATACTGAGGGCAGATACTTTTTCTTGCAGAATAAGAATGCAATGGATAGAAAATTGGAAGCTCCTTTTCACTTGCATAGTCATGGCAACCCTATTTTATCATCTCTTCTACAGAATGAAAATTTGGCCTGGGTTTATTGTTCCTCTACACCTATATTGCAGCCTTGGTCATTAATTACTTTTGTGCTGATGGCAAGAAATTAAACTACCCACATAGATCCAGTTATTCTGGATACCTTTTATTCCCACAGCAGAAACAGTGTTAACATTTCTGATATAAATAATTTTCTCAGTGGCTGCAGCCTTTCAAATTTCAATTAACCCACACTTTATTTTTCCTCCTAATTTAGAGAACTCTACGGAATTTTTGACAGTAAGTGAGGACACTCACAAGTTTGTTGCTGAACTGAAAGAACCAGGAAAATATAAGTTGTCTGTAACAACATTTAGTTCCTCTGGCTCTTGTGAAGTTCGAGGAAGTCAATCAGCAAAAACACTTAGCTTTTATATCAGTAAGTATCTCAACAAATCTGCCTTTTTCTCCCAGACAAGTATGTTATATATTATATCCTGCCTGGATTGGCCTTCAACATGCCATCTTGGCAGAGCTAACAACTGAAAGCAGGTGAGGTGTTTGGTAGAGTCATGGCCTAGTGTTCATAAGCGGCTCACTGAAACAGATTCTCCTCTTGTATCTTTCAAAGAGAGGATTTAATGCCAAGAATTAAATCAGTGGTTATAGAGATTCTTGAAAATACTTAACTTTCTTACTCCTGGAGTCTGTATTTACTGGATTAGGGATGAAGGGCTTCTCAGGCTGAGAGTGTGGGAACTGCACAATTAAACACCGAACTCTGAAATTACATGGTCTCTGAGGGAACACGGGGCAAATTACAGTAGATGAAATAGTTCAGCCTGCAAAATTCAGAGGAGAAAAAGTAATTTATTATTTCCCTTTAGAACCTCAGGGTTTCCTAACTGAAATTTAATAAAAGATATGTAATAATACACTACCGTGTAAATTAATATCATGACTGACAATTACGTCAATAAGTGAGATAGATGTTGGTGAACTCTGATAGCTGTGGTCACCTTAGTACCATTTTCTACAGAAGGAAATAGATATACCCTGTACAATGAGAATAGGGGAATACTTACAGCACTACACAACTTTAAATGTTGGAGGATAGTGTCTCCCCCAAATCATGAATGCTTCAACAAGACACAATAGCTAAGGCTGGCAGAAATATTCATATTAAAAGGAAATGTACTCAAGTACTTAAGTACATTGCTAACAAAAATAATGTCTTTAGTAGCTCATAGCATTTACAAATACTAACTATTTAGGTTTAAATTCATCATAATGCTTTACTGCATGTGATTGAATTCCACTATCACTCCTATGTTCTTAACAACTTTATAGTTGAAATAAACAGGAAAACATAGAGAAAACAGGAGACAGCACATGATAGAAAGAGTTTATGCTGTTGCAATTTCACTGTCTTCTGGTTTCCTTTAAGAATAATTATTAGACAGCTTCATTATAACAAAGCATTAAAGTATATATAAGTATACAAGTATATAAAATACCTTTTGTACCATTGCTATTAGTACCAAATGTTACTCCATTTAACAAGGCATGACTTATTTCCAGGAAGCAATATGTAATACAGTGTCCTCCATGAAGTTTGCTAACTGGGGGCAGAGACCTGAGAGAAATGAGAAAATATTAATCCAAAGTATAGGTTGTATGGATTGCTAGATTAAGGATGAACTTGAATCTCATTGAGTGTAAAGTATTAAGATGCTACAGGAATGTAAGGAATATTTTCATTTTACATGAAACACATAGAATAGAACACATTTGGATTATTTTGGGTTTTGTCTGTTAGTTTTGCAAGCTTTTAGAACCAGATGATGATTCTTGGCAGTTGTCTTATTTATTCTGTCAAACACAAGATCATTAGAGTTTTAGATTGATTCTATATGTACTTCTGGAAGTATGCTAAGTCTGAAATATGCACAAATAGTCTTAAGGTGAAATTGCTTTTCCATTCCTCTTCCTGAGTCTGATCAAGTAGACTTTGTGTGGGGACTACAACTTTGGGCCGTGACATGAGGCAACTCAGTTCCTTTAATGCCGATGCTGAAACAATTTTAGAATAGTAAGGGCTATGCGTACATCCACTGACTCCAGAGACTAATCTAATGATCAGTTTATTATTTTTACCTAAGTAGGCGAGGGTCTGCTGTTGTGAATAAATTTTGCTCACAGCTTCAGCCTTTTCTTATCCTTCTAGCACTCAGTCAGTGAATCATCCTGTCAAGTTACTGACTTGCATTACACAACATTTTTGTTGCACCCAGATAGCAGTATGGATTGTCAAATCTTACAGGCTGATCATGGACCAAATTCTTGTTCTGGCATTTGTTTTATTTTCTCAATAAACTTAAAGTACCATTAAAACTTTGTGGAGGAAAGGGATGTCAAGGAGAGAGCTGTCACAAGTGTCACTTAAAAATTATGAGAAAAGCTGAAAACTTTCATGAAATCTGAAATTTTGACCATGTCTAGCTGAAGTTATTTTCCAAATCATTATTTTATCTGTATGTAAAACTGTATACTCTACTAAGTGCTTCAAAAAGTCTGATGGAGGATGAGTTTCTTCACTGTGGTAACCATAGTAAACAGGATTTTTACAAGACTAGTACAATTTAAGGGTATGTTAGTGTGTGGAGAGGTGAAAAAATTTGTAATGCTTGTCCTTTAATATTTGTCAATGATCTATACATTATCACATATCACTGCTGTTAAACATTCTCTTGGAGCAAATCTGATATTGCTGGGTGGTTTCTAGTAAGCAATAGAGAATATTGCAACTTGAATTTTCAAACAGTGACATTTCTTTCGTCATCTGCTCTGCTGCAGGTGAAATAGGACCCTCAACAGGCTGTTTCCCAGGGGCTGCCATCTTTACTGCCTGAGGGCTGTGGAGATGGACAGCTGTCAGTCCAGCTTCTTTCACGAGTAGTAAATAATCCCATGAAAGAAGGATATTTTAACTTAAGTACCTCAAATGCAAAGAATGGCTTGCTTACATGTGCTTTTGGGACACGTCCCAGGCCCCTCAGGTGAATGGATAGAAGAGCTCACTGAAAAACCCCAGCACGTGGCTGTGACAGTGCTGAGCTCCACCACTGCCATGACATCCTGGACAGCATCACAAGAGAGCAGTGGCAACAGCACCATCGTGTCTGTGGTCTCCCTGACCTGTCAGAAGCAAAAGGAAAGTCAAAGGCTTGAAAAGCACTATTGTACTGAGGTAAGTGTTGGAAGCTGGTGCCTTTTCAAATACAAATAGGATACAATTTCTAATCATGCTACCGTTTTGGATCATCATGCCCAAGGGCCCTATCAGGCTCAGAGCTGCAGAGCACAGTGGTAGGAGCTGCCTTCTGCAATCTGAAAGGACACAGTTGATGCAGAGTGAAGGGGAGAGCACGACATACAGGAATGACAGTGTGCAGTAAACCAGATTAATGTTAAAGTTGTATTTCTGCTGGACTGACTGTGGCCAATCCTTTATTCAAGCTTGTGAGTTACGTTGTACCCTTTGAAACAGTTTTGTGGCAGTAGGCAAAATGGTGCCATTTCATAACAACACTTAGACATATGCTGTAATCTATTTGTGTTGGGAAAAATGCTCACATGCATGATTATCATCAAACTAGCATGAATTCTTTCTTAGATTTCCTACATGTGAATACAGAACCTGATTCTAAACTTCTTGTAAGTTTAGAGGAGATCAGAAGTCAGCTTTTCTTTTCATCTATAAAAATAGATGTCAGCACTAGGAAGTAAATAATAATCCAGACCACCTGTGATTTGGATAGACAACAACAATTCTTTAGGACTGCTTTATGGGTCATGTTTATAATGATCAAGAATCCTGAACCCCAAAATATGGCAGTTATCCGTCACTTGAAACCTGTAATGAGTGCAACCGCACATCAGATCCTTTGGCTATGATGGATCAGTGACACATGGCTTCAATTAGAAAGAGGTTTTAGCCCACATCTCAGTGACCTTACCAAGATGCTGATAAGGCCATTTTCTGAGCAGCAACACAATTTCTATGTGGCTCCCTAAAAGTGTGTGGTGGAGGAGACTGCAAAGGACTGCAGTGTTGCCCTGCTGCACCCTCAGCTTGCCCACAGGAATGGGAGGAGACCACAAACACTCCCAGTAAATCTTGATTTCCTTCAACTTAGTGATTAGACTTGCAAGTTAATTAATATGGGGAGTCTGCATCCTTTTAAAATCAATCTTTGTCAAAATACTTTGAGTTTGATTCCAAGATTGTCCATGAACTTAAACATTCGGAATGTTTAAGATGGCAATTGGAGAATTGCTTTTCCAGAATCAGCTTGTAATCTCCTTGAGTTATTTTCCTTTCATTTATTAAAAGAGCAGTCATTACCTCAGGAAGCAAAACAATACAGTATGTGTTTATAAACCAAAGATAGCAAATATATACATTTGTCATTAAAGTAAATAATACAAGATTCATTTACAAACTCAAAAACAAGTACCTAAAGCTTATCCGTGAATAAATAAGATAATCTGTAAAAGTAAATGTGTGTTTATTGTAAGTAGGTAGAAAGGTCTAAATACAGTTATTTGTTTCTTTTTGTCATTACAAATATTTGTACCACCTCTAATCAAATTTTATCAGCTTATTATACCTGGAGTTACTAATGGTTGTTGGTTTGAATTCTCCTTGATGAGCCAAAAAGGGCAGAATTCAGTGCAGAGTTCTATCCATTCCTACCATTGTGCATGATTTAAAAGTTATTTAGCTTTCCAAAGCAGCTGCTAAAGACAAATTCCCTTCCTCACGACATCTGTGCTGGTACTGATGTACCACCACTGTGTGGTGCATCACAGTAAACCACCAGTGCAAAAATGTCTGTGATACAGACATTTGGAAGAAAATAGTAGTAGGAAATATCAGCCTGCAGTTCTAGAATGGGTGCATAAACTCCTTTTTTCAAAGCTGCTCTGTGCATTCACTGTTAGCTGGCTCTTCAGGAGATAAGATTTTTCATATTGTATCAGACCAGGAATCACTTGGTCAGGCATTCTGCCTCCAGCTCTGACTGAAACCTGGTGTGCCACAGCAGAAATTTTAATGGTGATGTTTCAAACTGAAAAGAAAAATCACAAGGTCCCATAGTCAGGTTTGGGAGTGCTGTGGAGGAGAGGTGAAAGAGGGTAACTCCTCTCCAATTTCAGCACGCAGTCATTTAATGCTTGCATTCAGAAGATGGCTTCCTCATAATGCTGCCTTCAGCTCACATAGCTGCAGATGAATCAGATGGCCTATGAAAAACCTCAGGCTTTTATTGAAAACACACTGTCTAAATACTCCAGCCTGGGTAATATCACCTGAATTTGAATAATGTGGCCTGAATATTTCAATTAAATTTGACAGTAGGAGAGAGTGGGTCTGCAGTGTGATGGCTGACCTTACACAGAGAGGCAAGTGTGATTCTCTGAGTCAGATCATTTGTCAAGTCAGTCCTGGTCACTTTCACAGTTTTGCCATTTGAGGCTTAATGAATACAGTTTTAGCTTCCAGTGCCATTGTCTTCAGAACCATGCCTTTTGTAACTGGAGTAGTTCATGTACAGTCTCAATCTTCTTTTAATAAAGCAAGTAAATACTTCATGTCTGATGTATTTCCCTCCTATCAGGTGAATTCAAGCAGCAGCCTCATTGAACATCTTGTTCCTGGTGCCCAGTACCAAGTTGTGGTTTACTTACGGAAAGGACCATTGGTTGGACCACCTTCTGATCCAGTTACATTTTCCATTGGTAACCCCTGCATCTACTGTTTGAAATGTGTTTAGTTTAGTTTGGTTTGTTTTTAGGTATGTGTAGTGTATTCATTAAACCTTAGAGCCCATGAAAGAGTACAAAATTGTCATGTTGTTTATTTCAAATGTAATGAACTCTTATTGAGAATGTTTTTCTTGCATTATCTAGCCCATTACGGAGATAGGGAAAATATTCTTTCAGTGGAAGACAGATATTTCACATTTAGACATTAAGTTATTACCAGACCTAGTTAGAGAGCAACTATGGCCAGAATTCAGACACAGAGAACCCTATGGAAAGAACCATCTTCAACCTTGGACACGTGAATATATATTTGTCTCTAGCAAACATATGGTCTATGTCATTTAGGGTGGGAGTCACCTCACTTAGGTGCAGCCAGCTTGAGCTGCAGGTGGTCTGCAGTGCATGGAGAGATAGGGACACTTCCTAGAGTGATGGTTCATTCCCACTGTCTCCTGAAGTGTGTGGGACTGCTGTCAAGGTGTTTATTGCAAATGTGCTTTACGAAAGATGTTATGTGCCTCAGTCTGAGGGCCACAGTATTACAAGTCAACAGAGATGGCTTATTGCCTGTGGTACTACATGGTCATCACCAATTTCAGTGGTGTATGCCTTGATTTTCTTGAGTATAATGGTGGATTTTGATGTTCTTTTCTTGGAGATTTGAAGATAAGAAGAACTCTCTGAGACTGGGACTAACACTTTCAAAAATCTGGTTTTATGGGCCACAGGCAGAGCTGTAGTTCAGGATTTCACCAGGCTCCTGAACAGCCACTTAGGATAAAATTCAGTATCTTTTAGTTTCATCATGGTTTATTTTGGTAAGGCTACCACTTTAACAGACTGTTTTAAGATGAGAAAGGGCAAGGGCCCTGAGATTCAGTGTACAGTTACATTTGCAGAGAAATATTTAACCTGAGTCACCCAGCTTCTCCTTTTGACAAACAATCTGCCTTGTGGGAGAGCAGGTGGCTGAAAGCTAGCGATCTTCGATATTTTTCATTCTGCTTCCTCTCTGTGATGTAGGGAAGAAAGG
>NW_010196061.1:7958-22516 GCF_000695765.1 Mesitornis unicolor
AGAGAAAAAACCCCGAAGTTAACCTGTTAAGAATTGAAACTGTAAATGAAAAAAAATACATGGACTAGTGAATGTGGTGAGAGCCTTTTCATTCTAGGCAATCTCCCTGTATATTTCCATAAATTGGGTCTGAATAAAAATATGAATAGAGACTATGGTATATTTCACTAAAGGAAAAAATAGTAAGTAAAAATATATGTAGGCTTTATTATTAAAATCTCTGTAATTGGAAAATTTTTACAAATACTTTGGATTTTATTTCTCACTGTAATTACTTCTGAAATATGCAAAATCCTATTGTCACTTGATAAAGTAAAATCATGTATTCCCAAAGCAAATAAGTTCCTTCGTTTTCTCCACTTCTGTGTGGCCTCACAACCATAAAGGCTTCTTACTAAACTCAAAATGGCAATCAGTTTCTAAACAAAGTATCTCATAGGTTTCTTATTATAAAGAGGATGTCTTTATGAAGTCAAACAACAGCTATATGAGTTTTCATTTCATAACAGGATATTGAATTTGATATTAAAATTGTAGAACTGCAAACCAAACTGTTCTGTAAAATTATCCAGTGATGGTTAATGATGAATCAAACTGAAATAAGATAAAGTACACTTTAAAAAGTATTCAGTTTTCCGCATGTTTATCCTAAGCCTCACTTTCACTTACTATTAACACTTTAAAGAAAGCAAAGACAAGACATGGTAAATTATTTATGAGGGGAAAAGCAATCATGTGCTAACATGGGCTTAAGTAATCTGGGTGCTGGTCTCAGCTCTGACCTGGCATGCAATAGCTGGGGCTCTGCAACCCTTTCAAATGTTAGCAAAGTACTTAAGTAACTTCAGTTAAGTCATGAAGAATAATTGCTTTCCAGACAAGTAAGGGTTGCAGAAGTTGACCCTTATTTGACATTTTTCAAGTCACTTGACTTCTCTTTCTCACTGTCATCATCTCTGAGGCAAGAATAGCAACACATGACAGCACCTTTAGGTTCCCAGGGGAAGGAGGGATAGACATAAAAGCTGTTCTTTCTCATAGACTTTATCTTCCAAAGTGTTATGTCTTTTGATGCTTTTGTTTTTGAGCAATCTGAAGTATCTCCTAAACAGCCCGATTTTCAAAGTAGAATGGGACCCTCTGTTTGTGAAAAATCAAGCCTTGTACTTTATCTCAAGCGAAGCAGCCAGCCCCAAGCAGCCTTTAGTCATTTGTGAGAAAATATATGTAACAAACTGGAGAACAAGTCCTGAAAAAATGGTGTCCCACTGCTTGTGACAAGGAAGCTCTTGGGAATTAAAATCAGGAACAAACCAGAAATAGGTAGAACTTAGTTAAGGAAAGTTATTGTTTTAAAATAATATGTAAGTAATAACAGACACATTATTAACCACTGTTTATGGTTTATAGTGCCCACTGGAATAAAGGACCTGACGCTTTACCCTTTGGGACCTACAGCTGTGGTTTTGAGCTGGAACAGACCTTTTCTTGGGGTGTTCAGGAAATATGTTGTAGAAATGTTTTACTTCAACCCATCAACCATGACCTCTGAGTGGACAACCTACTATGAAATAGCAGCAACCGTCTCCTTAACTGCCTCCGTGGTAAAGTGACCATTACTGACTCTTGCTTTCCCATGCCTGTGTGGCCTTGGTACCTTGTGACCTTTCCTTGCCCAGTAATTTCCCCCATGAAAATGTATATATGTATATATGCCTTATATGTATATAGGTATATATATATGTATGTATATGCCTTTAAGCCTGGCACATTTTTCCAGGCAAAGCCGAGAAAATGGCCAGGATGCTAGAGGCATTTTCTGTTTTCTTTCATACTAAGGGTATGCCAGCTGAACCATGCTAAATTTGAAGCGGAGCAATGAGAGAGGAGATGAGCCTCTTTTTCTTTGACAAATGGGCATATGCAGAAAGTCCAGAGGCAGCTTCTGTTTGTGGGTCAGTTTGTCAGTCAAGACTTAAAAAAATTCCATCATCTCCTCAGGGGGAGTAGTCCAAAGCCTTATCTACATAATTAAAATTGATAATATGGATTTGTGGCTGGCAGGCAAGTCTTGCAGTGTGCCATCTGGAAAGCTTAACCGCAGAGATGCTCTAGTGAAAGTAGCCTTCATGTTTCTGAAACTACAGAGACTTATGTCAGGATTTCAACTGGGTGGAAACTGGTCACTAGAAGAACACAGATACACATACACACACATCTTTGAAGAAATAAAGTTAAATTTTCCTCTTGTTTTCCATTGCTTCGTAGAGAAGGTGAACAATTTTTATTCAGACTTGACTGTCTGCAAGACAGCAAGCAATTTTAGCTGAAATTAGTTGTTCAGAAAGTTATGAGTATGCAAAAAGGATAGCAATAACTTTTGCTGCTTGTGAGAGCCAGAGTGATTTACTGTAACTGATTTGCATAATGCCATTTGTGGAGTCATTTTGGCTACAGTGACTTGACTGTAATTGGGTACATGACTGTAAATCTAGCACATAAATCTCCAGGGAAATGAAAAACAAAAATAACTTACCAAATGAGTGATTAATATCTTGTAATAATGACTCAGCAGAATTAGATTAATACCTGAGTGATCCAAGTCATCTTAGAAGTAATGCCATCTCCTAGGGTTCATGTGGTCCATTAGAAAATGAGATGATATTGTCCTTTACTGTCGCTAATCCTGCTCAAGGAAGCCAAGTTGGAGATCCTTTGTCTGAATTTCAGTCTGAAATGCAACAGTGCTGTATCACAGTTAAAGTGACTGTTTCTTAAATAATAATTTTAAAGAGTAAGCCTGAATTAGAAAAATAATGTCTCCCTATTCTGTTTTGGCATTTAACATTCAGATAGGTATTGGTGAGCTTTTGTTTGGGTTCTCTAGCAGTGCTCCAGAATCCCACCATGTCCCACAAATTTCCCTATGATCTACTGACATCTCTGAGTGATGTATTCTGGAGCAACAGTGTCAAGCCTAGTGAGAAAGCAGTGAAATCAAAAATCAAGCTATCTGATATCTTAGATCAAAAATTATTTCCTGAAGAGTTATCACTTTGTGAGAACCTTTGGAACTGAATTTACCCTTTCACTCTGCTTAGTTGCTTCATTAATTTTGTGCTCTACATTTTATTTTAATATTATCAGAGCAATGTTGGTATTCTCAGTATGACACCAGGGGCATGTCAGAAGAGTCCAGGTATCTTCAAGGTTTTGGTGTTGATTGGATACAACCTTTTCTAAAACAGATAAAGCAGATATTCCACAAACACTGGTTTTGGATTTTCTTGTAGTATCTGGGGGAAAAAAGGCCACTGCAAAAAGCAGATATCTGTAAAAATAGCAATTTCTAATTTGTTGAAAAATCTTGTTCTTTCCAATTGTCTTTGAATTTTAAAAATATAATGAGGCTTTCCATTTAAACATAAAATTAAATATTTGAAGTGTTTTGTGCTGTCAATGGATTTATTTGAATTTTAACTTAAATATTATATAAAATATTATAATTTAAAATATATTGCATCTTATCCTTCATTTATATCTCATTTGTATTTATATATATAATTTATGTCTCATAAGTCATTTATGTTTCATTCATATTTCATTTATAATGAATGATAATACAAAGTGAAATAGACTTTGAAAATGGAAAAAGTAAGTCTTTTGAGGTGACAATATCTCAGTCAAAAATATTGTTTCTAATTTATCTGCAAACCCTATTTAATACAAATAGAAAAGTCTATGTTTTCCAGTTAAATATTCTGCCTTCATAAAATCAGAATTTTATGATTGAACATTGCTCTGTGGGAATCATTCTCACTGGTCTGGAAATCAATGAGAAGTTCCTGTGGTAGGTAGGACCTGGGACCATGTGCACATGGATAAGGAGCAGAGCCATCAGAACTATGTTCACTCCTACTGCACAGGTTTTTGAATAAATTGAAATGTCAAATTACAGAGATTGGAATAAGGAATCAGAGCTCAGTAAAATGAGTGTGGTCACTAGATTTATAAATATTATAGTATTTTATAAGTTACACCTCATGATGTTGAATTTTCTCCTGAGCTGCTCTTTGTCTTTTGTCACTTTACAGAAAATAGGTAACCTGCTGCCTGCTTGGTATTACAATTTCCGGGTCACCATGGTGACTTGGGGGGACCCAGAGCTGAGCTGCTGTGACAGCTCCACCATCAGCTTCATAACAGGTAAGCAGCCATCTGAGAACTGGAAATGCTTCTGGAAGAAGAAGTGCTGAGAAAGTCCAACTTCGGTGTTGTGTTTAACCTGAAAACACTTGCAAGTTAGGATATTTAGCAGCTTTGTGGGGGCTTGGGGTCTTGGGGTTTATTTTTTTTAAGGAAAGCTCTGAGGACTGCTTTAAATGAATATGTATGTTCTTATGAGGAGCGGCTGAGGGAGCTGGGTCTCTTTAGCTTGAAGAGGAGACTGAGGAGTGACCTCATTAATGCTTATAAATTTGTAGAGGGCGAGTATCAGGAGGAAGGAGCCAGGCTCTTCTCTGTGATGTCCAATGATAGGACAAGGGGCAATGGGAGCAAGCTGGAGCATAGGAGATTCAACCCAAACATAAGGAAAAACTGTTTTACTGTAAGGATGACAGAGCACTGGAACAGGCTGCCCAGAGAGGTTGTGAAGTCTCCTTTTCTGGAGACATTCAAAACCCGCCTGGACACGTTCCTGTGTGACCTAGACTAGGTGATCCTGCTCTGGCAGGTGGGTTGGACTGGATGATCTTTTGAGGTCCCTTCCAACTCCTAATATTCTGTGATGTATAACTTTCCCATGCAAAGCACAGTGCTTGATTACTCTGTTCCAGTCCTCCATCAGCTGAATGCATTGTTCCAGTGTGAGTCAGTGATCCCACTTGTCTTTGCATCACTGTATGTTTTACACATCGAGAAGTTAATGTGTAAATAGTAATACACATTCTTAGGCTTCCTAATATGTGAAACATTTTCCAGTGTATTTGCAATGTTTCCAAATGCTCTTTCCTCCTCCTTCCCTCTCCCAGTAATCCACAGACCGCGACTACACCTTAGCTAACATGGAGTAGAGTTCTGCACTCTTAGGCAGACCAAGGCAGGGTAGTATGTTCAGTAGCACGTTATTCTTGTCCTCCAGCTTTGACTTTTCTGCTGGGTTTTTTTGCTTGCTCAAATAAGGAGAGAAGAGTGCTCCTGTGATCTAGGCATTGCACCCATGCTGGGTAGACTGACCTTGAGAAACTATGTGGTGTTGGCAAGTCATTTGTAATCTGGGTTCTCAGGTGCAGTAAACTGATATAACCATGTGGATTGTCCTCTTCCAGTTGGGACCAGTTAACACACTCCATTGTCTCTTATCAGATACTTTCAGTTTGATTCTTCAATATGCCAAATAGATTAGTCATAGAAGGAACAACATACAAGAGGTCCTGTTAGCACTTTGCCACGTCTTCCTAGCATCCAGGCTGGTTAAATTCCCTATTGAGTCATTTCGCTTTTATGTGCCACTGTTTAGTTCACCTTGCAGAAGGTGATTGAAAGCAGTAAATAATACAGATGCACCATGAAAGGAAATAAAGTATGACTCGCTCTTCTTTTCTAGCTGTAGAAATTGAATTACGAGGAAAATCGTAAGGTTGATCCCAGGCACTCCCTCCAAAAGAGATGGTAGCCTAGTCCCAGATTTTCGTTTTGGTGAGAGTCTCAGAGAATGTAAGTGAGGAAGTAACTGAATAAGACCCATTTGTAATTATGATTAATATAGTGCCTGTGCTCGACAGAGCCACCACAGAAAAATTATTAGTGGGTTAACTCCTAGCTCTACTGAAGTCATCAGAAACCCTGCCATCCTGAGATATCTGATCCCAAGGTATACTGACAACAAATTCTGGCACTTTTCCAGTTTATCAGGAGCTCATAACACCCACCGAGGCCCTGTGAAGGGTCTCCAGGGATATTCATTGTCCTTTGGCTTAAATCAACTTTCCTGTAGCTCTATAAGGAAGCAATTTTCCAGCTGGTTGGTTGCTGTATGAGGGGAGAAATGCCTTTTGCAGCTGATTTGGGTACCAGGTTCAGTATTTTAGAGTGGAAATGTTTCTCGGGGGCCCTCACACTTCAATAATGTTTCTCCAGAAACCTGCAGCAGGGATTAGGGAGATTAAGGTTGTTCGAAAATATAAGTCATTATAAATGTTATAGTCACGAGAAAATTCTGGCTGATTAAAGTAGGTATTTGTTTCAGCAGTAGAGTTAAAAGAACACTTTGACCAATCAAGGTAGTTAAAGTAGGTTGATCATTAAGTAGTTAGAATAGGTATTCTTTTAAACTCCAAAGTTAAGAAAAAGACTGCAAGATATATTTGTATAAGTACTTAGAGAAGGTACATACCATGCTCAAGAAAAGAATTAGAGAATAGCATGAAGGATAATAGCTGTGGACAGACCACCTTAAGAATAGGCTGTAACTTTTCTTTTTTTCTCTCTGTCAAAATCATATAGGGGTAATTCAATGTCTTATGTAGCATGATAGTGGGGAACCAATCAAGGTGAGGGGCAGAATAAAAGGTGATCATCTTATGCATGCTCGTATGATTTTGCTTTGTTAAAAATGTATAAATAGGCTGTGAAAATGTAGGGGCATCGGCGCACAATTAAAGAAGCTACCCTCTGTGTCTCCCCAGCGCTGTGAATAAAGAAGTGCCTGCTTATCTGCAACTGCGTAGATAAGTTTTTCTCGTCGTGATTGCAACCCCGTCAACATCAAGACAAGTCTGGATCTCTGTATGGGAAAAGTAAAGACTGTTACTGCTATTAGATGAAAAATGCATCAACTCCTTAACTAGCATGTGTAGGCAAAATCAGAAATGGATAAATCTTTTAGATAATGTTATCCATTTATGATTGGCAAAACCTCATTTCAAAAAGGTCATATGTTCTTAGGTGAAAATATCCAGAAAATATCAACTGGAAAGTTGTAACAATGCTTAATTACCCTTATTATCAAAGGTTTGCTTCTGATCTGAATTTTTGTAGTCTTAATATCAGTCCATAAATCTAGTTACTCTTTTCTCTTATTGATTGAAGAGATGGAAAGCTTTTTCCATCTCTCTATACAGAATCTAGTTTTGCTCTTTCCTGTTGATAAATTGCTTCCATTGAACTCTTCAGGTGCTCTCACAGTAAGGCATTTTCTCATATTACTTTTTCCCCCCCACTCTGCCTCTCTAATTTTTACTGTCTTTACCAAAGTACATGAAAACCAAAAGCGTAATACCAACCTGCTGAATACTCCTGCAGAGGCAAAATCAGCTCCCTATTCAGTGCTCTTCTGTTTGTGCATCTAGATGATTGCATTTGCTATGGCATCACACTGGAGGTCTGTGTTGATTTGCTTCTATTCTGTGGCTTCTGACTCCTTCCTGGAGTAGCTGCTTTCCAGAATTTATCATTTGGAAAGTGCTGTCTGCATACCTTTTCCCTAAAGACTCAACTTTGCACCTGGCACTTCGAAACACAGTTTTTTGGAACAGGCTTTGTGTAGGGGCCAATAGTTCAAATCACAACCCTGTCCAAATCCTCCACTCTGCCAGTGGCTGTGTTACTTGCATGGTTCGTTGTCAGTGTTTTTAATTTCAGAGCATTGATGAAAGTGTTGCATAGCAGTGAGCCAGATAGCAGCATTTTAAGGAAAGGGTCCTAACAAAGAAATCTCATTTGATCAAATTACAAGCACTTATCAATAGATGGTCACCATTGAATGTGAGCATTAAATACAATCCTGTCCTCTGATTGCGTTATTATTTGAAACCTCTTCAGCTTTGTCCAGAGACTGCTGTCAGGATGATTTGCAAGAAAGTGGCATGCCAGTTTTTCATGTCTGTAGGTCTGAAATGCTTGTCCCCAGTAGATGCTGCCTTTTTGCTCTTTCAAGTTACCAGGGGACTGTAGAGTTCTTCATCACCCACAGCCCCTTTCTTTCCAGAGAGGGAACAGATGGTTTAATGGAGCACTTGGTCCCTTTCTGCATCATTCTGAACAATGCTACCTCCCTTGCTCAGATTGCCAGGAATTAAAACAAATCAAAAAACCCACCAAGAAACCCTACATTTTAAAATTCTAGAATGAAGGTTTTGTAGTCTTCTTGACAGTACACCATCTGTCAGTTCTTCTGTGTATAGCTGGAAAGCTAACCTCTGCACCTGGAACATAATCTTGATTTTTTAAACCAAAGTAGAAGGATCATCTGGGAGGTTGGGACCACACCTGGCAGAAAGCTCAGAGCAGACAAACCATTTCCCTAACGCAGGATCCCACTGCTCGTGTGGAGTCTATAGCAAGGCTGGGGCTTTACTGAACTGCAGTACCTGGGATGAAAAGGGTATTAGAAGAGACCAGATGATACGTAGCTCTCTCCCCTGACAACTGGTGAGATATACCCAAGAGAATGAAGGAGATTTGGGGGATCCTAGAGACTTATCTGAAAAAGCATTTCTTCTCTCAGGCTCCTGCAGCAACCTGCAGTTGCACCTGCTGTTGTTTTAACATAGGGAGAGGTTGTGGTCCTGCCAGTGTTGCTGTAGTGACTAATGAGGTTTTAATGCCACCTGCTGTAAACAGCTGGATTTGAAGCAATCATGAGCATGGGCACTTCAGACCACCAACATTTTCTTTCATGAGAATTCTTTTAATGTTGGAGAAGCAAAAAGAATAAGAAAGGCAGACTGTCCGTGTTGGTGAGTACCACCACATCTGCTGTCTGTTGGTCTCATGGATGCTTTCAGCTGGCCAGGACAGCAATGGGATGTAAGTTCCTACAGCCTCCCTGTGCCACTCAGGTCCCAGTGGAACAGGGTGCTAGGACAGTCGATCATGGCCCTCAGTGTCATTTCAAATATCCTGGACATTCATTGCCAGATACCTAAAGCAAACAGCCATGTGAACATTAAGAGGGAAAATATGTCATCAATATTTAGGTATGGAAGGAAATTATTACTAGTGTGTAATATTCATGTCAGTTGACACATTAAATTATAAGGAATACACAATCATTGCATAGAGATGAACTGGCAATGCTGGCAATTAAAAAAACCCATTACTTTAAAATTTTATACTAAATAAGGTTGTTTTCTTTCAACAGCATAAAAGGACATTTTGGAAATTAATTTGAGAGAATACTCTTACTAAACATTTCTAAATGACTCTAAATTGTCTGTGCATTGTATTTTTTTCCTTCCTCAGCAGTTATTTAAGTAAATCTACTCTCTAACTAATGTCTCAATGCAAAGTCATAGAAGCCTTTGTGAAAGCAGCAGTGACATCTTGTGGCCCCTTCTAACAGACCCGAGCTCTGAGTCCATCCTGCGTTTCGTCTGGACTGCTGGCATCCGCAGCTGTCCTGGCATCCAGGGCTCTACTGGTGGGAAGGGTCCTCTTGCTGGGCAGCCACATCTGTGCTGACTTTGCACAAACATACTGGACTCTACGAAGTTTGTGCAGAGGAAATCAGTCTGTATAATTTTCTCTACGGCGCTTCTGAAGAATCTGCCAAGCACACAGATTCATACACTTTCCTGTTTTATTGAAGTTATTCCATTGATAGCCCTTTGAGAGGGGAGTATGATCTTTATCGATTGCTGACTTCCACTTTCCGGTCACCACTCAGTTTTAACTTAACTCCTAACTGGGGACCTACACCTCCAAATTAAGCAAGCAAGGTTTGCTGATTAGCTATAATCCCTCTGTAACTAATAGAGAGGCACCACCCGGAGGTAGTTGTGTTACTCATCTTAAGTACCTATTTTAGGAAGACAAGAGTTGCTCTGGTAGTTGCTGTCTTTCTTCTTGGGTTGCACAGGAAGCCAAGGACTTTCTGGCTGATGAGGCTGTGGCAGGGCAGTCTGAGGAAGAACAACACAAGTGACAGTGCTAGCCAGGAGCTGTGTGTGTGGAGGAAGAGGAGCGACAGCAGCCACTTCACCTAATACCTCATAGTGTAGCTACCATATACCTGTAAACTAGATGTTTGATGCTTTGTTGGTCATCAGCTCTCAGCTGCCTTCTGTGGTGGTGGGACTTTCACAGTGGGAAGAAAAGTGGCCATAACTTTTCATGCAAAAAGACGTCCTTTGGAAAACTGCAGGTTTGGAGCATTTCCTCATAGGAAGATGCAAGCTTAGTGAAAAGAAGGTATTTTTTTCTAGTGGAAAAGCTAGCCAAATTATTCAGTATGACAATTCTTTCTTTCTCACTGTTTGTAATTTCTTTGCAGTGCTATAACACAATGAACCAATGTCTGAGGCTTTTAACTTTACTTTGAAATCCATTTATAAGTGTTGATTTAAAAATTATTTGTATCAGCTGGTAACTTCATGATTATTTGTTTTTTTAAACAGAAATGTATTTTTGTTCCAAATACCTCCTACAGTAAATGTTTTGTTTCTTTCAGCTAGCACTCAGGTGTAGATGCTTTTATTAATATTTTTCTGTCTTTGTGATGCTCTATTTCCAGCAGCATCCTTTGTCAGCAGTTTATTACTGGATTTGGTAATCAACTGTGTTAGAACCTGTCTGTAATACATTTGCCTTCTTCCTTCAGCACCAGTGGCACCCGAGATTACCTCTATAGAATATTACAACCACCTTTTGTACATCACCTGGACCTATGGAGGAGATGGTACTGACCTTTCTCATTCTAGGATGCTGCATTGGATGGTGATTGCAGAAGGAAAGAAAAAAATTAAGAAGAGTGTAAGTATGGCTGAGAAAGGTGTCACTCATTTTTCTGTGTTTATTTTTTTTTTGCTGAGTTGATAACTTCTTATTACAAAGTTTAAGCAAGTATATGAAGGTAGAAGCCTGACCAGTTAAAGTTGTTTCACAGTGTTAGCACACACTTCCAAAGACTCAAGCTCTCAGAACAGCCAGTGAACAAAATGTTCCTATGGTGATCTAGCACAAGTGTTGATTTAGATGAGAATTTACATTTGGATAAGAATTTAAAAAATACCTTATAAACTCCTGAGCTGCAGACAGTAAAACATAAAGGGTATTTCTTAGTGAACAGATATATAGTCTTTTCACTTTCTATTTAATAATAACCAGACCACACCATTGGCTGAGGGTTTTTAGTTCGTTCAGGCCAGGTACTATTACTCCTCATTTTCTGACTTTATCAAAGAGACATCCTTATAAATTATGTGGTTTTCATGTTCTATTTGAATAAAAGTTCCACTAACTGATGGGATGAGGGTTTCACCCAGGATGTGTGCACTTCTTAGGAAACTTGCCAGATGTGTTCTTGGCACATTCTCTTGAACCCTTTGAACATATTTAAAAACTCAAAAAAAGAAATCTGGGTGTTCCAGCTGTGGATTAAAGTCATGCTTCTGCAAAGTACTGAGATATATGTTTAACCTGAAGCAAAAGAGTAGCCCCTGGACAGAGTGAGAAGTGTTTGAAATAGCGGTGGAGCACTGCAGCACAGGAATGTATGTGGTCAGCAGCGTCGCTTCATACAGCCTGTAGCCTGTGACTGCCTTCTACACCACTGTTGATGTTTTAGTTGTTGACAGGGAGAAGGTGTCTGGCCTTTTTCAAGGTTTCCCTTCTACAGCTGAAAACCCAGCAGATGCTGAGCTGAAAGTGGATTTTCAGCGTAAGCGCAAATTGCATCAGCAATTTTTATTTGGACTTATATGTAACATCCTAGTTTTTGTTGGATTCCTTGTGGCTGCCAGAGCACACCCATCTGGAGCTTGTTGCAGCATGAATCTAATTACATGATTAGTAGAACTGTTCAAAAACATGACATTTCTGAACAGCAAGAACTTCCAATATTTGGATCTTTGTTTCAAATGAGGAAGAAAACTCTGTTTCCTCCCTCTCAATAACGTATTCTAACAACTGAATTTTTTAAAATTGTGCTGTGATATCGATCTCTTCCTTCCAAAAGCCATGTTCTCTGTAAGATTATTATTCTTCCAGGAAAAAAAATAACTCTGACTTTTGCGCTACTGCTTCTGGTAAAAACATATTTGAGTATGATATTATTAGATTGAATAAATATAAAATACAGTAAACACTGAATATGAAATGAATTTAATATTAATATTAGATTAAATAAAAGATGAAAAATAGAGAGTGTCTACAAACAGAACTTTGAAGATGTCTTTAGGAGTATTTATCTTTATTTTAGTTTCAGAACAAGAGAACCCAGCAAGTATTCTTTAAGAAATTCCTGCAAGAACCTGTTTGTAGCTAACTTTTATGGTACTGCTCTTATTTGTAGATATGAGAGTATGCTTGCAGGCTTCAGAGTGTACCTGTTCTCCTAAGCTCTGTTAGTCACTTTTGGAAATGGTTTCCCTTGAAAATCATACTATATGGTACTTTATTGGATCTACTAAGATTGTTAAGTTGGTTATTATGGTTGTTTTTCTTGTAGAATTATCTTTAAAAGTAGGCAAAACAGTCAGGTAATAATTACTTTTTCTTCCTGCTATTTTAATACTTCCCAAGACTGGAGAAGTTGTTCGGTTTTTAGGCAAGTGACCAAAATAATGCACAGAGACCTATTAGTCTTTAGTCAGAACTGTCTATCCCTGAAAATTAAGTTACTATGAAAATCATCATGAGATTCCTGAATGTGCCCTTTGCTATGTGTCTATGAAACCTCTGAAAACAGTCTTGTTGCAGTATCTCTGTGCTGCATCCTACTCCATGACCCTGGAGAAATGGGGAGCTTACTTTGCCCTAAAATAATACAAAGAAGTTATTCACAATCTTTTGAAGTTCAGCTCAATTTTGGATCATATCTAGTTTTAAACTTGCAGGCGAATGAAGTCAGGCCCTGAGAACTATTGTCAAGTCAACAGGTCTCCACATAGGTGTAAGACTTGCCCAGCTGGATTTAATTTGCAGATTCTTAGGGTATATAAAGGTTTGCCTCTCTATGTCTTGTGTACTATTCTTAGAGATATCTGATCTGATGTAAATTCCTCTAACTTTGTAAATGGATTCAAACCAATGGGTTGGTTAGCATTTTCCACAGCTCAAAAAATCTAGATGCAAGAGTAATCTCATTGGTTTGAGGGAGATTTTCTATGTTCCTTAGATTTTCACTGGTCATACAGAAAATATAGCCTAAGATTGTCTTCTCTCTGCATTGTGATCTTTGGCTGAGCATTATGGCTTTCCACAGTTGGTGTCAGTGGGAACTGGTTTGTGCTACAATTCTTGAGTATGCAGAAGACATCTGCTGTGATGCACAGAACTTTCTTTGTAGTATATTAAGTGATCAGATTAACTTTACAAGAAGGATACCTGGTTTGGTTCGTGTTTAACAGTTAGTGTCTATAATTATTGTAGGTAACACGCAGTGTGATGACTGCAGTGTTGAGCTTGCCGCCGGGGGACATTTACAACCTTTCAGTGACTGCTTGTACTGAAAGAGGCAGCAATACTTCCCTGCCCCATCTTGTGAAATTGGGTAAGAAATACCATGTCTCCATAGTCTTCCAACACCAAAAATGTACCCTTAAATACAAATCAATTATAGTACTCTTTACAAAAACAGTCAGATTCATGGCTGTGAAACCCAGCATAATTCTAAGAGAAATATGTGTTACCTACTCAAACAAACAAACAGAAAAAGAGCTTAAGAACTTAATCCTTTAGGTAAGACTTTAAAATACAACTTTCTGCCTTACATTTTCCTTTACCTGTGAGGAAGACCAGACACTACACTCTTGTACCTTAAGATATTTTGCTTCACATTTGCACACACACAGAATTTTTGAGCCCTAGGTACCTAAAGCTGTGAAATTTCAAAGTGTGCCTAACTGCTTTTACAGGCATTAACTCTACTGTGAAGGCAGTTAAAGAGTTAATAATTTCAAACTGGATTTTCTTCTCTACATGCATAATAAACCTTTTGTGAGTGACAGTGAAAGAAATTAATGTAAAGGACGACATAATTTCTAATTGAATTAGAGGTCTTGAAGCAATCATTGTCCATTCATCTGTTTTCAGTAGCTCTTAGATCTCTTAAACAGTGCTGGGGCAAGCAGTACAGCCACAAGAGTCTGAAGTTCTTCCAGGTCTTTTTACCAAAGGCAATATGTGAAAGATGTAGACAAATTCCATGAATTTTCACTTCCCTATGCAAATCCTGTTCAGTGTTTTCCCCATGCCTGGTGTCTGTGCACAGATTTACGTGTGTGTTTGTTCCCAGGACTGAATGGGTGGATGTGTGTGGGTGAGTATATCCCCTCGCTACCATTGTCCAAATATTTTAAAGGATTTCAAAATATCAGCTAGCTTTATCTTTGAGACAGGTACACAAGTGCCATGTATTATTAATGCTGTACATCCTGCAGCCTAGTCGTTTTTCTTGTTCTTTTCTTATGGACAGGCAGGCTCTTATTGAACTGGTATTGGTATTTTGCTCTTGCTCTTTCATTGACAACAAAGAGAAGATGAAATGAATTCTGTTGTGATAAGTCACTTCCAGACTTCTGGCGGCGGGGGGAGGGGGGGTGGGGGGGTGGGTG